>NC_091824.1:130225134-130365134 GCF_038994185.2 Dermacentor albipictus
TGTAGTTGCTTGCGCTGATACATTTTCAATATGCTGTCTGAAATTTGCACAGCACAACGCATGGCCGACGTAAGCGACTCACCGCGTGGACTCAAACTCATCCCTGACATTGTCATAGAAGACTGCACTTTTTGGCAATAGCCCCGGCAAATTCCTTGGTGTATGGGGCATGATGATGATAATGGCAGTTTCTTGTTTTCTGCGGCTTTACCTGCTACAACCGAAATCTGATTACAGGCACGCCGTAGTGCTGGGTTGCTGATTAAGTTAAGCCATTTGGGGTTCTTTAACGTGCACACAATGCGCGGCACAGGAGTGTTTTTGCATTCTGCCTCCAGCGCAATGCGGCCGCCGAGGCTGGCATCGAACCCACGACCTCGAACTCAACCACGTGGCTGTGGTTGTATCTGTCTTTTAAATGTTGGGCCGACTTGACTGAGTTAAAGGGCAAGGAGCAGCACTTGATGGCTTGCTTGGTGATCGTGTAGCGCAGTGTTAGCCTGTGCTCACTGGATACACGTTGCAAGAAAACTTTTCCAGCAGGAATGGATACGCAGGCACACTGCCGCACTGTCGTAGATAGCAGGGAAGGGTGTGTAGGGTATTTTATATCTCTCTATAAAAAACTTATTTTTCTCAACTAAATCTCCAGAATTTGTGCACTTTAGAGGTTGAATTGTCTGCGTGAGTGCGAGCACAGCTGAAGCGAGCGTCGACAGCACAAACCATATATGCCTGCACATGTGTGAGATCTTCCAATGTGTTCCTTTTCTTCCTTTCTTTTTTCCTTGAGGTGCAGAAAAAAAATTAAATTATGGGGTTTTACGAGCCAAAACCACTTTCTGATTATGAGGCACGCCGTAGTGGAGGACTCCGGAAATTTTGACTACCTGGGGTTCTTTAACGTGCACCTAAATCTAAGTACACGGGTGTTTTCGCATTTCGCCTCGATCGAAATGCGGCCGCCGTGGCCGGGATTCGATCCCGCGACCTCGTGCTCAGCAGCCCAACACCATGGTCACTGAGCAACCACGGCGGGTAGGTGCACACAACGACGGCACGACACGCAGAATGAATGTACTATAAGAATAACTGTTCCTCTCACAAACGTGAAAAAAATTTAGTATACCAGGCTTTTCGCTGTTATTCAGATCGTTTATGAGTTCAACCTTTGATGACAAATAGGGGGCACCATTTGCTCTCTAACGTAAGCAAAATGACGGCAGTTTCTGCACAGAATGGATCGTTGACGCGTTGCGGAAGCTTGCTCGCTTTCCGGGCTCCGGTTTCCCCAGCGCCCGCAAAGCGGCGTCGACTCGCCTGCCGTCGGCCGGGGAAGGTAACGGCAGCACTCGAGGCTGCGGTTTTTGCGAAACGCTGGCCGCGTACCCAGTGAGTGTGTAAACAGGGAAGGCCTCGCTAAAGCGCATTGGCGGTCACGAACCCGCCCTTGCGAATCAAGGTACGACCTCCGCCGATGGGACGCCGACCGGAGGGCACAACGCGGATGCTGACAAAGTTGTGCCTTCGGAATAACTGCTTCCCTCTTCATTGTTCTTGGAACTGGGCACTCTTGAGCGCATTTATTGAATGTAATCCATCGAATGCAATATATCTCTCGTAATTGTATTACTCAGCATAACATTATGAAGACAGTTTGGTACTGCTTACAATATACCAAGGGAATGGATGCAGTGCCCCTCAGCGGCCAGAACGTATAATGGCGGGCGAGGAAGGCAATCATTAAGGAGTGTGCAATAGAAGTCGGTGGTAACTCCGTTAGACAGGATACCAGTAAGCTATCGCAAAAGACGAAAGATCTGATCAAGAAACGCCATTGTATGAAAGCCTCTAACCCTACAGCTATAATAGAACTGGCAGAACTTTCCAAGTTAATCAACAAGCGTAAGGCAGCTGACATAAGGAAGTATAATATGGATAGAATTGAACATGATCTCAGGAACGGAGGAAGCCAAAAAACAGTGAAGAACAAACTAGGAATTGGCAAGAATCAGATGTATGCGTTAAGAGACAAATCCGGCAATATCATTACTAATATGGATGAGAGAGTTCAAGTGGCTGAGGAGTTCTATAGAGATTCATACAGTACAAGTGTCACCCACGATGATAAGAGAAGATAGTATAGTCTAGAGGAATTTGAAATCCCACAAGTAACGCCGAAAGAAGTAAACAAAGCCTTGGGATCTATGCAAAGAGGGAAGGCAGCTGGGGAGGATCAGGTAACTGCAGAATTGTTGAAGGATGGTGGGCAGATTGTTCCAGAAAAACTGGCCACCGTGTATACGCAATGCCTCATGATCTCTAGCGCACCGGAATATTGGAAGAACGCTAACATAATCCTCATCCATAAGAAAAGGGACGCCACGGACTTGAAAAATTATAGACCGACCACCTTACTGTCCGATGCCAACAAAATATTTACTAAGGTAATCGCAAACAGAATCAGGAACACCTTAGTCTTCTGTCAACCAAAGGACTAGGCAGGATTCCGTAAAGGCTACTCAGCAATAGACCATATGCGCATTATCAATCAGGTGATAGAAAAATGTGCGGAATATAACCAACCATTATATATAGCTTTCATTGATTACGAGAAAGCATTTGATTCAGTCAGTACCTCAGCAGTCATGGAGGCATTACGGAATCAGGGTGTAGACGAGCCGTATGTAAAAATACTGAAAGATATCTATAGCAGCTCCACAGCCATCGTAGTCCTCCATAAAGAAAGAAACAAAATCCCAGTAAAGAAAGGCGTCACGCAGGGAGGTACGATCTCTCCGATGTTATTCACAGCGTGCTTACAGGAGGTATTCTGAGACCTCGATTGGGAAGAATTGGGGATAAGAGTTAATGGAGCATACCTTTGTAACTTGCGATTCGCTGATTGCCTGATTCGCTGATTGATATTGCCTTTCTTAGTAACTCAGGGGACCAATTGCAATGCACGCTCACTGACCTGGAGAGGCAAAGCAGAAGGGTGGGTCTAAAAATTAATTTGCAGAAAACTAAAGTAATGCTTAACATTCTCTGAAGAGAACAGCAGTTTGCGATAGGTAGCGAGGCACTGGAAGTGGTAAGGGAATACATCTACTTAATGCAGGTAGTGACCGCGGATCGGGATCATGAGACTGAAATAATCAGAAGAATAAGAATGGGCTGGGGTGCGTTTGGCAGGCATTCTCAGATCATGAACAGCAGGTTGCCATTATCCCTCAAGAGGAAAGTGTATAATAGCTGCGTCTTACCAGTACTCACCTACGGGGCAGAAACCTGGAGGCTTACGAAAAGGGTTCTACTCAAATTGAGGACGACGCAACGAGCTGTGGAAAGAAGAATGATGGGTGTAACGTTAAGGGATAAGAAAAGAGCAGATTGAGTGAGGGAACAAACGCGAGTTAATGGAATCTGAGTTGAAATTGCTACCCATTGCTACCCAAATCAGTCAGTGCGCACTGCGTGATGCAAAGGGGAAACAATCGCTCCAATGCACCACGCACCTCGCCTAAATGATATTCATGAAAAAAAAGGTCATCTGATAGCCTATGCCGTCGTGCGTTTCACTGGTTGGTCTGTCCAAGAAGACAAAAGTCGGTTGTAAGAATTTCTGTAAAATAGGAGGTTACGGGCACACGTTGTCACCCGTTGCAAGCGCTGCCTTCTGATCCTCACTGCACAGTTTGATGATAAAGCACCGTGCAAATACCAGTTTTCTGCACGACTTCAGCGGACCTCACCATCCCACCCCCTTTCTTTCTAAATGCTGTTTGTGTTTTCTTGTTAGTTATTTCTTAATTTACATAGGCTGTTTCCATTTGATCACTTAAGAGTGATAACTGATTAATATTAAATGCCCACGTAAGATGTGCACAGATTATTCCTGATTCTAGAATATTAGGTTTGCAGAATCGAACCTTGATAGCAGAGTGAGATTAGCGACCGGGTCACATCTGTAATGATAGCATGATGTATGCGACATGCAGGGCAATGATGTCCTCCAAAATTCTGTAGTGAAACATAGAGCATTTCTACAATTGTCGCTTACCATTTTTCGCACAAATCAGAATTTTTTTCGTTACGTTTCTCTCTGTATTTCTCTGTCCTGATATTTCACTACTCTCTTCAAATCCTTCTCAGCAAGAACCAGAAAATTACAACTGCGCATTCGACACTCATTTCGGTGAGTTCGTCCGGACATTAATGAACGGCTTGCAGTAATTGCGCCGTAAGTGTGAAAATAGTTCTGTCTCACTTAGCATTTATTAGGGAGCCTTAGTGTCAAGCACATAGGTTGACATAGCTAAACTTAACCAAAGGGCGAACCTCAGTTAGCACGCAACAAGTTTTAATTGTTAACTAAAACCACGATATGATTATGAGGCACGTCTCGGGGGGCACACCGGGTTAATTTTCACAACCTGGGGTTCTTTACCGTGCACCTAGTGCATGGTACACGAGTCTTTGCATTTCACCCCCATGGATATCTGGCCGCCGCGGTCGAGGTTTAATCCCGCGCCCTCGGGCCTACCAGAGCAATGCCAAAGCCACTACACTACCCCGGCGGGTAGTACGCAAGGAAGCCTGCTTGTTTTTCCCCCTGAACATGAAAAACGTGATCATCTATATCCTGTAACAAAAAATACCGAGGCCCGAGCCCGGTTGGCCTTTGGAAAGTGCCTCGGAAGTGAGGTCAGTCGAGGACTCCTGCGACCTTCACAACTGCATGGCCGCGTGTGATTCTGCCGCCCTCGAAAATACGAAATCACTCGCCATCGCACTCGAAAGGAGAGAAGACCGCGTCAACTCATGAGTGTCGTCATCGCCACTGACGCTCGCTCTCGCTCGCTTCAGCTTCGCAGAAGCGCAGAGAAAGAAAGCAAAAAACATAACCTAGAGAAAAGCTCAGCACGTAGAAAGCTCGGCAGAATGCGCAACAATGAAGATAACAGGATGGAAAAAAGCCGCGAAGAACAAAACAAAAGGGAAAGGGATGGAGGAGGAGGCGACGGAAGCGCGCGAAAGTGTTGCCCATACGAAGGGGATCCCGAGAGGGGCGGGAACCGGAGAGGGGGACAAATCGGCGCGAGCATATGCTGCCGCGCGGAGGTGTGTGCCATGTTCCATTGCCGATATCGTAGAGAAAAAAATGGGTCAATGAAAACCTCTTTCCTCTCACGAGACCCCGAGCGCGATGCGCGCGCGCGGTGAGCAACGTGCGTTCAACATTGGGCCAGTAGATACACCACACATTTGGAAGGACAACCGAGGAGACGTTGTATGGTGCCCATGCTTAAATACACCGCCGAATCCTGTCAAGACCAGTGGGCCGCGAGAAACTCAAAGGTGCCTTCACCGCCACGGCACAGCGACGACCCCAGACACCCGTTACCGGAACCAAAACGCAAGTCCACATGCTGTCAGAAGTGCAAGTCCGCCTGCTCGGCGTCTTCGTCTCTGTGTTATGGCTGCTGGATGAGCCGCGAGGCACCGCTGCGATGGGTGAGCCCTCACACAAACCTGAAACTCAGTAGAACGGCAGGTACCCGTCTCGTTAGTTCCTCTTGCGGACGTTCTTCCTTGGTTCTGCCACTATGCACTTCCGGTATTTACTGAACCAAGTTACGATCCTTCCTAGCGGAAATGTTGGTGCCAGTGAGAGTTCGTGGTGACAGTTGTTGCTGTGTGCTGAGTGAGCACTAGATCATGTTCTCTAATTGCTTGGGATCCCAATATCTTCATCATCCAAACATTTCCCACCGTGATATCTTGACCAACGTTCTAACAGAGCCACTGTGCGTGTATATGTCAGAATTGGTGCGAACTTACATGCAAAATTCTTGCGAATGACAGATTAGCTGAAGTTGCAAATGAGCTTTCAGATTCAGGCTTCCTTTTCTTTATCTATCAATAGCGTTGTTTTTTTTGCAATGTATACCACCATAAATTGCATAGAGCTATATGAAACGAAAACAAATTTCCGCGAAAGCCTTCGCATACCTCATAGTTTGAAGGAAGACGTGAAAAATTTCACGCAGAAGCTTCTTTCTACAAAGAAGGCTTCATTCCGGGTTGCCTTGAGGATAGCGCCCGCTATCCTATACTCATGAAGCTACCACTCGAACGATCATTCCGGACAGAAATGCTTGTGCGTAAGCTAGCGAGACACCACTCTTCAACTGATTAAAAAGTGAAATGCGTGCAGTTCTCACCTGTAGAGCAATATACGCAATTTCGCCACACAACTTACGCAATATCACGCAACGCAAACTGCACTTTCTGCCGAGTATTGTGAGCTATTTGTTTAGCTCCGTGCTTTAGGTTTTGATCAAGGGTTTTCAAGGTCACCGGTAGGCAACAGCCAAACTGAGAGGATTGCTTCTTCAGGTCAAGGCCGTGTCTTTCAAATACACAAGCATGGCTATACGCGAGAGATGAGTTAGGCGTTTGTAGGGCATAAATAAAATTTAGTCAAATTTTGCCGATGATTGCATAAAATCGGAGCCTCTGATCTAAACACGGCTACTCACATAACGCGTGCAAGGGAGCAAAACGACGGCGCTATTATGGCTGTGCTGCTATGGCATAACTTGCGTGCACCCGCCGGCGAGAAGCCGGAGCAAAAGCGAGGAGGTTACAACGGTGCGCAATTTCCAAGCCACCCTTTGATGGCCCATTTGGCCAAGTCGCCGGATGCGCCGCGGAGGTGCGCCTGTGTGTATACGCCGCTCGGATGCCAAGAGCGCAATTAGCTTCGCTAGAACTGGGTCAATTGCATACGCTCCAGCGACATAACAATGAGCACGTGTTTTCTGCGCGTTCAATGGGTGAAACACTGTACTTTTCCATCTGAGTTTGCCACTAACAATGGCCATCTGGTAATTCTCGCGCTGGAACGTCGTTAATTCGCCTTTCAAGAGCATGGTTTCGCAAGCGCGGCTAATTCAGTGAAAGTCAAGGTGAAGCTTGTCTTCTAAGAATAAATATTGCGCGAAAAAAAGTTACGTCGTACAAAAAAAGATGCGGCATTGAAATTGGACTTTACACAATTGCTTCATTTACACCGCTCCTCAATGCAAGCTTTCACAAATCAAACGAACAAAGTGGCATTGTTGCTTAAACTGTTCATCGTCGCCATGAGCATAATCACATCGCAATTTTACTGCAGTGCTCCCCGATTGGCCACGTATTTAGTCAATTGCACTTACCATTTACACGTATACTTCACGGTCTGACGTCTTCATTTGGTCTTCTACCATCCGGATTTTGCTTCCCCTTTCCCAATATGTACTTATTAACACTCACTGACAACAGCAGTTGTTTATCGTCCAAATCACGCAAACTTCTCAAGTCCACTTTGACCAAACAAAATTATTATATAAAACTAATATACGTAGGGACATCATGAAGTAAGTTGTGCTTCTGACAATCTGTTTTTCTGAGGAATTCAGGTTACTTTTACTAACACATTTGTTTCCCTTTCGATGCAGGCCCCCATCGGACCTGCGGCATTCGGACTGCAAGACGTGCTCGAGTGGTTGGGGGCCAAATGGCATATGACGGAGAATTCCCCTGGCTGGTGAGCAGGATTCGCATATCCTTACGCCTCACAAATGCATCTAGTTTGTGAAGGACACGTACGTAGTATTTAACGCGGAGAGAGACGCTCAGGTAGACGAGTTGCCGGCCAACTCTGGCAGGCTAACCCTGTCTGTAGCAACATCATCACCACGACCGCTACCAGTATACTTACACAATAACCGCGGTGAAACAAGAACAATAATGTCTTGTTATTACGCATAACCCTGGAAAACGGATGCATGAACTCTTAAAAACGTGTCCTCTATACGTTTTACAAGTCAATACTTGATAACTCCACACAGTGTGCTGCAGCGCAAAATAATGTATTCATTGCACTGCAACGGAGACGCCCTTAACTTTACGTTCAAACTCAGAGGTCATCGAGATTCTAGAAACATACCTCGATGTTTTGCAAATCTCGGTGCTTCCGACAGATGATACTTGCTTCGACAGAATATACGTATAGCACATACTACGCACCATAGGAACCGCCACGTCGACTAATATTGTTCTTGTTGTTCATTTTCTTTGCTGTATGGACTGCCTTTAAAGCACATATAGGGAGTGTCAGCTAGCGTTAACCAAGCTGTTCAACGAAAACAAAGAAATATTTAAAAAACACCGTGCAACTTACAATCATAAGACCAATGGTGTTCGGCTGATGCACCTGTGACGAATGAACACCGTCGGTTTTATAATTGTATATTGCATTTTTTATCGTTTTTTTTCCTTGAGCAGCTTGGCTAATCTTAGCTGGGGTACATGGAAGAATTTTATAAGAGCCCTGCGCGAAGCCAGGGTAGCTACTCTATTAGCCTACTATCTGCATATAAGTGTTTTTATTTCATTGCATGACATATATGGGTGCTGAACTTAGTTTTTATCTCTTTTTTAATAGAATATAGAGAATATTAAAGTTTTACCTCCGATTAGAGGTAATATCAACAGCCTTCGGCGTACCTAAATGTTACTTTTTGTTAAGCAATATTACGATATAGTCAGTTAACACCCAGGATAATTTGTGCTAAACACTGATGTTGCAATTTTGTAGCTCTAAATCACCACAAATATCTCAAACGGCACCTTAACATAGCTTATGTATTCTTTATAGGTTTCCATACAATTTGTACCGTCAATTGGGGAAAATAAGTGTGGCGGCACTATCCTGAATGAACGGTGGATTCTCACAGCGGCTCACTGCTTTTACGGGTAAGTAGTGGCTGCTTAGCAGCGAGATTATACCAGTAAAATTTAATGTGGTAGATTCCAGAAAATTTTTTGTTCTACTTTATACATATTATGACCTGTGCTTTCTTACGCATTTTCTTACAAAATTTTATTGAGCGAGGTATCGGTTAGAAAGAAGGCACATGTCTTGCTACAATTAATTATACAGGACACGACCGCATGCTCCGAATACTAATTTAAAGTACAGGAGAATGAGAAAATCGAAAAGAGAGCTCGTTCGCATGTGGTCATGCTAACTTGCTAAATGTCTCACAATAATGAACTAAAGGACTAAAGGGCCCACAAAAAACACCGGCGGAGCGCAAGCCCCTGTCTTTTTCTTAAGACATTGCGCATGTAAGGGTGGACCACCTGATCATCTGAAATTGAAGATTACGACGACATCTAAACAGAGAAACAGCGGGAAAACCTTAATAAAACAACACAGCGATAAACTACAGCAAACCTTCTTGGCCTGGCGCCGGTTTCCAGAAAGTCCTAACACAGAGGTTATTGTACCCGAGATAAGATAAAATTATAAAAGACTGAAACCTAATAGACCACTCATGCATTGGAGAACATTGCAGAAAGACCTGGCGTTCGGGTACTTTTTTTGTCTCCACGCAGGCTTGATAGAAAATTTAACAACTTCGATTCGGAAGAAAAGAAAAAGTGCGACACATGTTTGCGGTGCCGAGCACATCCATTAGCCCGCAAATTTCACAGGTACTCTTCGACCATTCTCTCTGAGGTCAAGACAGCCCATGCAAAGAAGTACTTTAGTGTGAGATCTAAAGTAAAAGCAAGCAACCTGTAAAAGACATTTCGTCGTGTTGTTTCGTTAACCTTTTCCTTAACCTGTCTTCAGATGTGATTGTGAACTTGCAATTTTTTTTTCCTCACTCGGTATTCAAACCTGATAGGGGCATTACAGTGACCGAAGAAAAGGCACGTACGTTTCCGGCCTAAGTCCAGCGTTCTAGAATGTTCCGCCGCTCAACAATTCACCTCGACCGAAGGACACGAATGCCAGCTCCGCCCCTGGACAGAATTCGTCACCGCTCGTCATTGGCACTGTCCGGCAATTCTTGGGAAGCATAGTGTTGTGTTTAGTAGAAGGGTGGCGCTGTGCTCAAATTCGTCAAGCGCGCTCCGATTGACGAAGTTGAGCACAGCGCACCTTTCGTCTTCACGTTCAAGATTGTTTGAGAATACGGGCGTAAGGCTTCCTCACGCTTTTTCGGAGGCTTCCTGCAGCCCGAGGCTTCCAAAGAACCAAAACCTTGGTACATTGGAACACATTCATCTTGAAGACCAAGCACCAACATTCTTCATTCGTCTCAAGATGAACACCCAAGGCTTCACATTTAGAGCGCAGCCCTTAGACGCTCGTTCCTGTGGTGAGCGTCGGCGTCGGTGAACAAACACAGCGAAGGATGAACGTGCGAACGTGTAGCGCAGCGAGGGATGAAACACAGATGGTAGCGAAGAGAGAGCGAGGAGGAAAGTGGAGGAGGAAGGGGCAGCGGAACCATGAGGAGGAAAGTGGAGGAGGAGAGTAGGGCGAAAGCATCAGAAGAAAAGCGTAGTGCCTTACAAGACGGGCTTCGTGGCGAGGATGGCGCCAGAGGCGGGCGCATCGTCTGTTTGCTATAACGCCATCGATACCATATATGGAAACAAAGCGCTGCATAAGCGCGGGTCTGTCAGCGGCGGTTGATGTGAATTGCGCCCACGCGTCATCCACGCGCTACCTCTCGCGATCTCCTGATTAGCGAGGCAGTCGGGCCATACATTGCTCCGTTTGCCAATGTGCCGTGCCGCACGACGTAGATCGTCCGCACCAGGCAATATATCTCAAAATCAATGTACCTACAGAACTGCCTTCAAATTTTGCATTATGGAGTATCGTAATCGTCGGTGAAGGTTTCGCTCACTGTTGATCACTCTAGGGGCAAGCTTTAGCTCGGGCCCAACTCAGACGTGGCCTATTAAAATACATGCAAAACGTAAAAACGCTTTTCTTAGGTAACCCATGGACCGATTTTAACGAAATTTGTTGCATTTGAGATGGTAAGTTAAACTATAGTGACTCTAATAAGGTGATTTTCGATTTACAACTCAAATTTTGTGGAAAATATTTTCAAAATTCGAAAGTTCGAAAAAATAGAAACACGAAGTTTACAAATTAATAGCGCTTCGTCAAGAACTGATATTACGATTCTGCAAATAGCATCCATTAGATCATTCAAAACGGACAAATTCAGTACGTCAATTTATATATTACGTGAATTTTTGGCGTTGTGCACAAGGGTTGCGCAAAAACTGTATTTCCATATTACAATTCATTTAAAATTCATGTAGAACATATGAATTTTGTGCGCTTTAGATGTACTATTATACGCAATTGACAGAACTGTGATATCATCTTTTATTGCTGAGCTACAGAGTTGTAAACTTAATAGCTTTCTTTTCTGGAAATGTACGATTTATGCCAATTTTTAGTAAAAAAGTGACAACCTAAATCGAACATTCCAAAGAAACAGTCATTAGATGTTACGTTTTTTCTTTTAAATGCAATACACCTTGTCAAGTTTGCTGGAGTGGTTGACGAGAAAAACGAATTCTCCTTTTATATATACTTCGATAAGAACAACCGAACTTAACCTTCCTCTTAAGTCCACGTCTTCCAATCCTTAGTCTTGTTTGGCATTGCACATGGGTTTCCTCGCGAAAACTAAGATGTTTGGTAGATTGCGGTCAATGATCGTGTGCAGTCTGCATCATTCAGTACCGTTATTGGGTAATGGGAAATACTTGGCACATATACACAAACACGGGAAACGGTTTGTGCAGTAAATTCTTTGCCAGCTCTGAGGAGCGTGGTTTAGAGAAACGTCACACAAGCAGCGTTCTGTTTGCAAAAACGAACTTTATGTTCCAATTTTCTGACTTTTTTTAATTACTTTGGTCGCTTACAGATATCATAAGTCTAACTTCATCGTCCGTGTGGCGGAGTATAACCTTCGTACAAAGGAGCCCCGAACACCCGCCATGACGTACACCATCGACAAGTTAATCATGCACCCGGACTACCGCAAGGTCAAGAAATACGACAACGACATCGCGCTGGTTCGGCTGAGCCTGAAGATCCGCTACAGCGAGTACGCGCAGCCTGCTTGCCTTCCAAGTCTCACACTGACCGACACAACTGGCATCAACGTTACTGTCGTTGGCTGGGGGCAAGTGTCCGAGGATGTCCCTAAGACGCCAGGTCAGTCGCCTCCGCATAGTAAGGTGTTCTAGTGTGTACGATCGCCATTCCGTGGGATTGTGTATGTTCGCAAGTTCGCTTAATGTGGCAAGGAGTGAAAAATTATTTTTGTTGCGCAATACGATGTCAGATAACCGTCCTTATAGCTTCACTTGAAAATTAAAATAAGATAAATTTAAGTTTCAGTGCTGTGACCTGTGTGCTCTTGACCTTTTAAGTAATTAAAAATCAATACATTGAATTGCTTGCGACCACTCTCACGCAGTAGCATAGCGACTTTTCACTGAACATGACATCTGTAATTATGTCACTCGGAATATAATATAAGGTCCCACATCACTCTCTGTACCTACGTAATTATCATGTTAGATATAATCTAATCCACAGCTCCCTTCTTAGTTGAAGTGACATAAAGAGTAGAGTTCACCACCCTATCGTTGTGTCGATTGGTCATATTAACGTAGATAATTAGAGGAAATTTAAAGCAAAAAGTTCTATTTTGCTTCTAGCTTAGGCTTCGATGGGAAATCATAACGTTATGATGGCCTTAAAAGTTCAAGTCAACAGTAATCCCTTTTCTTGCCTGTTAAAATCAGTATTTTATTTTACTCTTCTGAACACTGCAATGCAGCTGTCCCACTGAAAGCTGTCCTGACCGTCTTTGACAACCAGATCTGCAACACCTGGCTCCATAATCACTCCATGCGAGTCCTTGACAACCACATGTGCGCGGGTGTTGAAGAAGGTGGAAAGGACGCTTGCCATGTGAGCATTTCATGCTTATTGAAAAATTTACGCAAGAACACTTCTTAGTTTGGCGAAAATATAAGGTAAAGCGGCATTGCAATATGAACTTATTAAAGCAGATTCCCACCTGAAAATAAATTTTCTAATTCGACGTGATTGCCCGGCTCGAGCGCAATATAGTGACTCTGGCACTTCCCCGATAGTTTGAGTAGGCAGTCGCAAAAAACTATGATCAAGAAATGTCAGCGCAGCATGTAAATATCAGCAGTGACATTCTTATGTCTCCGAAGAGTTATCGTGTTTCATTTTATCCACTGCCTTAGCAGGTGCTTACGCCACTAGAATATTTTAACTGGAATAGATACAACTGAATACGGCACCGCCACAACCTTCTAGAACAGCTGTGGTTAGCTTGACAATGAGTGAAGCTCAGAAACGCTTTGGCGTAAGCACGTTGTGGAACTTGGAGGACTATCTCAACACCATATTCAGTAATGATCGTCATCAAGCATATCATTTTTGTAAATATATGTACAAATGAGCTAGTACCATAAGTAAGAAGCTGTGGAGGAAATAGCTCAGAAATAAGGACTTGTTTTCCGCATATTTTCTTATAAAGCTTGTACATCACTATCGGGCAGCTATGCACTCCGTGAAAGATTTGTGTAATAGTAAGTGGAAGTTTTTCGAGGAATGTAGGAACATGTAGTCGCCTATACAACCTTATACGGCGTAACGTTTGCGACATACTATTATCCGATTTCGAGCTCTAAAGTTCAGTAGCAGTAGCAAGAGAAAGACTGTCACTTGAGTCACCGTTCTGAAAAGGCGACCAGCCTTCGTCAGGACCTAAAGAAGACAGATCCCCTTGCCAAAACGTGAGCTGCAGAAACATCCCTTGTTCGATGAGTGTTGACCACTTGAAGCCTTTATTTTATTGTGAACTTTTGTCTTGCTTGGATCCCACAGATGCTGAAGGTTTCGGAGCAGTTTCATTTTTTAGTGTTTTTCATCGAGACTGATGGTGCTGTATCAAATTTCCTAACAGCACTTTGTCTTTGTGAACCATGCACAGGGCGACTCTGGAGGACCACTCCTTGCGGTGAACGACCGTCGCTACGTGGTTGTGGGCGTGGTGGCAGCAGGGGACGGCTGTGCCCTGCCTAGGACACCTGGCATCTATACGCGGGTAACAGCGTTTCTGCCCTGGATAATGGACCACATCTCTCCGGACAGCAGCGACATTGCCAACATCGCTAGGTTTTGATGCGACGGCCTCTATGCTTGCAGGCAGTAGATGTGAACATTGGTACGGTAGGCACTGTAGATATCTAGGCGGCATTGCTTGCCAGCTTGAAACACACTGGTTGATTTTCGAAAGTGTCCATGCAATATCTAAGGCTTATAACAGTGTGGACTGAAATACAATGACTGCATTTAATATTGGCTCTGAATGCACAGTTCAGATTCAAATGCTATTTAAAAGGTCGCATTTCTATTTGGAAACGTGGCAGCTCAGACAATTCTAACAAAACGTTATTGCTCTTATCCGGCCAATTTCCGTCTAGACTGCGTAGCCTCTTGATGAATTGCGGACAGCAGGTTTGGTTCGCATACACCTCGAGGAAAGACTTCCAGCCATAAAAAATACAAAATGTTGCTTCTAAATCACTTGCGTATCAGCTAACCCCCACTGCTCCATCAATAGCTGTGTGTAACAGCTAATTATTGTAGGTGCTTAGGGGTACTTTTTAGTGGTATTAGAGGTTGGTCTAGCCAATATTCTAGCTAAGGGTAATAACGCAGTCAATATTTTTACGTGGGAAGATTGACCTTCGCTCCCAAACAGCAACAGATATGTCCCTGACGCATTATAGCTGCGACGGCAGCTGTGCCATTAAAATCCTGACTTACTGCTTCCGCTGCTCTAGCAACATGATTTAATTACGGAAGCCGCCAACGCGCAGCTGCTCTACTGTCGCGCTCTCTATTTACTACTTGGCCAACCCTGTTCTGCATTACTATGAAGTAATGACGCAGAAAAGTGCGAATTTGTGGTAGTAACACGTGGTCTGTGCTTAAGGACGCATTTTGTTAAAGCAACCTCTGTATTGTAATCGGTATAATGCTGGAACGCATGAGTTTCCACTCATTTTTCTGCCAAATGATGATACTTGGGCAGCAACAGCTGTCTCGTAATAGAACAGGATGGAAAACCGTGATGATGCAAAAATTTACTTCATGCTTTGAAGCTCGAACAAATTAGTGGTACGACGCTCTACTGCTCATTAACCACACAGCCTTGCTACCGTCCTAATGTAAGCTGCCGCAAACATTCAGTTTCGAGTAATGCGTACACCAGGTTCCAAGCGCCCTGTTAATTTGTCTTATTACAGTGATATTTTTATTGTTGCGAGAAAGTGATACTTTGAAAACTATGCTTACATGTTTCATTGACGCACAATCATTTAATCTTTCATACTTAAACATGAGTTTACTTGCATATGTGGTCCTTGTACACTAAGCGTGGGAATACAGGGTGTTTCAGAAGGAGAGTTAAAAAAAAACATCACACACATAGTACAGAAGCAAGATTATCAAGGGTATGAATTATTTTCGATATTACTTTCAAAAGCGCATAGTGAAAATATTCTGGTTGTGCCTCCTCGTACCGGTATCTTCAGGCTAAGAGATTCCAAGAAGGAACAAAGGCAAATGCTATGACGCCAGCCGGTATGTACATACGCTTAACTTATACAGATCTAGGAGTGCTCTGGCGTACGATGTGTTCCTTGCGTTTGTTGCTAGATGTACACACACTTGTTGCCCTTATATACCACTATATACATCATTTTTACTAGATATCAAAGGTGCTGATTATAACATTCAGCATATATTATTTATTTTTGTACAGAGTAGAATTTACCACGCATTTCAATGTTCCTGTAAATAAAAACATGCTTAGAGCATTTTGCATTTCTCGTCATACTTGCACTGTTATAAAATATGTCATCATAGCATCAGGTCATTGCGACTGCCTGGATATACCTGTGCCTTCAATATTTCACTTCATGCAATATCGCTGTACTTGTGGCGTACACTGTTAAGTTTGAGAGCGTTGAGGAAACTGTGTTTCTGATTGCTGGAAGTACACAACAAACATGCTCACAAGAGTTCAATTTGTGTCCATGTTCAATATAGTTTTGTCTGTCACATTTACTATACAGGCTACAAATTTATGCACAATGCAGCTGCTGTACAAACGCAAGCGATATTCATGTTACAACAATGACATCATCTCAAATGTTTGATCGAAGTGCTTGAGGTTAACAGCCCAAGTCTTCTATTGAGTGCTGCTAGTCAATTCGTCGTTTCATGTTGCTTTTTATCCCCACCATGAGCGCTCCTCTCTTTTCTGTTCACTGCGATTGCATTTAATATTGCACCTGTTTTACACACGCACAATGTTCCCATTACACATATAGAGAACATTATTGTTTTATTTTGCATTTACAATGTTTATTACATTGTTAGTAATTAAACAGTTTTTAGTTTCTTTTTCTTTTCCATTGCAGTTTACTATCGGTATACCAATAATGCAAAACAGGACAAAGACAGACATAGCGCACGAAAACATAGTGCACGCGCTAACCACACAAACGCATGCAGTTGACAGTGGTAATAACACATCCTACGATACAGGAAATAGCGGTTATATTGCTGAGTTATGCGATGCAATATTTGTAGTGTACTGTAGCATACTAGTAAAAAAAACATTGGAGCTCAGTACTACATTCATCCTATGCAAGCTGTCTGCCCCAAGAAAAAACACTTATCCCATGCAAGTGATGAACATAATCTCTGACAGTCAGCGTCTGCAGTAGATAACACCAAATTGAAAAGATTATCACTGGAGACAAGCAATCATAAATGTGTTCTTGCAGCTCTCTTCCATGCAGAATATTCGCTTTTATTGTTTGACAACGCGTCGAAGCTAAACATGCACAAAATATGACATATATAGGGTATGTATTTTCTTGTATATATTTTTACATACTGTACAACACAACAGGTCAGCACGATCTAGTTTTGTTTTCTTAATAGGGGTTATGAAGTCCAATGCGAGTCATGCACACGGTTGTGAAAGTAGATATTCCTGTCATTATTGTTGTGTTCTGTCATGGCTTCCTTCTCAATTAAAAGAGCGCTGTTTTATTCTTTCGTTGAAGTTGCTGGCGATCTGTTTTATGCATGAAATAAATTTTACGTGTGCAATTATTTATGGCTTCACAATTATTGAGTTGTTTTTTTCTTGCAACTATACAATAAATATGCACATTGGATCAAGGACAACCGAACACTAGCATAATAGCAGTGGTAAGCGTTGTGTGCATGTCGCGAGACCATAACAGTCTCAATATACTTAAAAACACATTGAACACTTTTCAAAACTAGAAGTTTAGTCGAATAAACGAAGGTACAGAAATAGTCAATAGGTTATTAAAAAAGTGGCCAAATCTCAAAATAAACTTGGAAACAAAACCGAAATGACCATCACCTAAAATAGCAATGCCGTTTTCGGTACGCATGCGCCTAATGATGAAACGTATCTACATTTAATGGCCATGTATTTCACTTTCACTTTTTATCTGAAGCACATTACATTTCCTTAACCATCTTCAGTGCTCAAGAAATTTATGCGTACATTCAAATGATGAATCAACACCATGCAGTGTGTTAACTACCGTTTCTCGCACTTGTTTGCGTCAATAGCAACAGTTTTGTTTTCTTTGGCCGCATATTTTCACGCTGTTAAAGCTATCAACATGTCTCAACAGTTATGGCTGTTGGCTTCAAGTATTGTACAACCTCTGTACAATGAGATATATTCTGAAACAAAAAGACATTCCGCAAGAACAATGTGCTAATAACACAAAACAATTTATGTCTTCATATTCTTTATTATTGTGGGCAATCTGCAACCATCCCTCGCACGGCCGGTTGTAAATATTCTCTAAGTAACAACAAAGTGGGACACATTGGTTTGTCCTTTGCGCCCGATGAGCTCTTGCGCGGTACCAACCACATGAATTCAACAGTGGTATTCTCATCGTGATCGCCCTTAAACAAGTTACGTCAGAAACAGGTGTGCACCGCATTTGGTAGGGTAAAATGGCAAGACAAAATTAGGTAAATCGGTGATGATGGTTTAATGTACACAAATCATTCCACAACAAGACACGCAAGTAATGAACTACACGCTGCGCTTGCTTAGTGGCTTTGGCATTACGCTGCGAAACACGAGGTCGCGGCATCAAATCCTGTATGCGGCAGCAGCATTTCAATGGGGGCGGAATGGAAAAATATATGTGTACCGTGCACTCAATTCACGTTAAAGGTCCCTACGTGGTCAAAATTAATCCCTAATCCACCACTACGGCGTGCCTCGCAATCAGCTCGTGGTTTTGGCATGTAGACCCCCAAAAATGATCAGATATTGAAATATCATTACAATTTTGAGGCCTAACTAAGTAGATCGAAGCAAAACACTCCACCAAGTCTTCGAAGTCAATTGAGAATTCAAGTATGCATAGCGCATGCGAATGTGGACGACATCTGAAGAAGGCAAAAAGCCAAGACCACTTTTCTAAACGTTGGCTATGGCTTTTACCTTGTTCTTGTTTTGCTCGTCATCTCGTAACCTTGTCACTTGTTCTAGTGTTTCAACTTCGCGTGATTGTCACTCGTAATCTCTTCATTCGCCAACGTTTTTTCTTTGGTCAGCCTAAACCACTTCCATATTTGTCGTTCTAATTGGCTCCTCGCTCCCAAGTTCTCTATTTTCTTAGGTAAGAAATACCTAATGTAAATAAAACATGCGAATACTACTATATCATCATATTCAGTTATGAGCGAAGCTGCCTATCATAATTTGTGTTCAAGGAGAGGTTGGTGCCTAAGATGGTCGCTGGCTACTCCGATTGTATGATTTCACTGTTGCGCACAACAGAATGAAAATGGTAAAATAGACGACATAAAATAAAGTGACATTTGTTGAAAGCTCCCAAACATACACACCTATACACAAGCACAAATGTTGTTAGACAGTTCACAACACACGAGGGTCTTTGTTGAAGTACAAATGAGGTATTTCGTGAGTTCCGCATGCCAAACACAATACTTGCGAACACGCGTGCAAAAGCCACAGATACAAAAAGAAACAGGGATACAAGAACAAACAAAAATTAATGCACAATTATAAAGATATTGCGGACCACAATCAGAATAATCCCCGTATTCAGAAATGCATCTGAACTTGAAGCCCATGCGCGACTTGATCTGAATAACACCTGTCGTGAACGCGCCGAAGGAAACGCCGTGAGAGTCTAGGGCACGTTCACGTCAGGCTTCATTAAGATCAATGCAAACACGGGATTCAAGATAAGATGCATTTCTGAATACGGGGGTTAGTATTGTCTAGATATTGCTGGTTACTTGAAAACACTAGAATAATGCATCATGCCCATACACTTGCGACGCAGTGTCACGAGGGCACCTATACTTTATAAATATTGCAGCGTCCCTTATGAAATAGAACGAGAACACGCTTCGCGGACGACATGTACGCAGCGGCGCCGACAAGAATTCGTCAAAGAGAAAGCAGTCATCTACGTCAAAGTAGCACTATCTCAAGGGAAAAGCCTGTACCAAGACGAAGGTTTCTTCAAGTAGTGGGCATTGTTCTAAGAAACCTCATTTGGGCTTCTTGAATAGCTTGGTGCTACTTTCGTGTGGATGTCAATTTTGTACCATTAAAAATTTCCTTTCTGTTTGCCGATTTCAGCAAAGCTCACTTGCTTATTCAGTGTTCCCGTGCTTAGGTTTGTGGATCAATTCGCTGTCATTTACTGCCAACTGCGAGCATTCTGGGTAGCTCTGTCGACAAGTCCAAAATAGTGGTTCTTTCGGATTCGATCCTTAGACTTGGGCGAATGTTTATTCAACAGCGTAGCTTGCTACTTCAGGAGCTCATTTGCTCTATCGTTGTTCTACTCTCGTGCTACGTGCGAGTCGATGACTGCGTTCTATTTCATAAAGTTTTCTTCACACTGCGGATTTCCACAAAAGTGATTGCACAAGCGGTTCTGTTAGAGGACACCCAAGAATAAGTAATGCTCGTTGTGATCTTTGGCCAAAACAATGTTTCGCGCTCTAAGGGAAGGGGAAAGAAAAAAGATCAACCGTCGTTCAGTGCAGTTTCTTCTCGTTGGTCGTGCAGCAAGAGAGACAGCTAGCGGCTGCTCCTCAGGTGACTCATTATCCACGACATGTAGGAAGTGATGCGGGTGTAGAGCCCCGGCAGCAGCGGCCGAGCGCAGCCAATGCCACCGGATACGACGCCGATTGCAACGTACGTGTTATTTGCCAGGACCATCAGAGGCCCGCCGGAGTCTCCCTGCGGTATTCAGAGTACAAAGGTAGAACCATGCGCCTGAGTCACTAAACCTTGGGTTTAACTTCTGCACAGGTGTGCAATCGTGTTTTCCCGCTGAAAGGCACTTAGTAGGTGTGCAAATACATCGATAATGTTGACTTCCGGTGGTATTTCGACATCTTGGAATACACGGAGAACTTATTTTGTCATTTTGAATGAGGATGAAAACGCAGCATATATAGGGTGTTTTTTAGCTGCACCCAATTTTATAAAATTGCCTGTAGCAGATATTTCAATTCCAACCCTTGATCTAAATTACTTGATGAGGTGCCCATTATGTCTATAAGAAATAGGAATGCTTAATTGTATAATTTGTGTAATTATCCAAATTAACCTTTTCATTAATTATTCGCGGTACAGGAGGAAAGAGAAAAGTAGAAGGCAGGGAGGTTAACCAGAATAACGTCCGCTTGGCTACCCTACACCAGGGGAGTGGTAAAGGGGAAAACAAAGATCACAGGGAGAGAGGGGAGGGAAAGGAAGAAGGAGATTGTGGTGAGTTCGCTGACGCGTGTGGTCTTACAGAAATTGCATTAATAGTCACAGATGGTAGCATATTTCAATCTACGAAATATAGCCGGCGAGTTCGCAAGGCGTATTCACTTAGAACGAATTCTAAGGACTACACCTGTTTCGAGATAATATTCACAATGTCCGACGAAATTTACTGGCGTATCAGTTAACTTTCTTATGATAGTGACGCTTTTTTGTTTGCAATAAAGCACGAAGGTAACTGGAACACCGATGTATTTCATCGGACTCTTTGAAAATTGTAGTCTTGAAACAGGTGCAGTCAGAGAATTCGTTCCAAATGGATTTGCGAACTCACTAGCTACAATTCGTAGATTATTATGTGTACCACATAATAATTCATTAAAAAGTTAATTAGCGTCATTATAGTCTAGCAGCCGTCATCTTCTTCGGCCGCCTTTTATATATGGCGCGTTCCGGCATGTGTGTCTCGTGCCTCGGGATGCGAGTTTAGAAGTAAATGGAAGAAGAATAAAAATAAGACCTTCTTCGGCTCCTGCTCTCGATCCGAACGGTTCTCAGGTCTTTCGCTCGCTGACTCGCATAGTGTTGCAGTAGACCTAACCTCGGTTCCTGTACTCTTCACGGTCAACGCTCCAAGACGACATGACACACGAAGTGAGCAATTCACACCTTTCACCCACCTGACGCCCGGTTCGATCACATTCACATTGGTGAATTTTTCGCCCCAGCTACTGTTGACACGCCCGATTCAAACAGCTATGTTCAGCAGCTTCGCTTCCTGCTTGCCGCTTGTGTCCTTGCCCTAGTAGGGTTGCATCATGAAGTAGTGTTTTTGTCAATAAAGACATGCCTATAGTTAGCCACGTTCTTGTACGTCATCAAAGCATCCGACCATCTCTTACACCTCCCTAAGACGGCCCTTTCAAGGTACTCAAGCGGACAAAACTGTTGCCATCAACCTCAACGGACGTGAATACCGGGGTCGTGGTGATAGACAGGGTCAAATCAGCCTACCTAGCGACCTCGCCATCATTATCAGCTTTCAACGACTTTACAACCGCTGAAACGACTGATCTACCCAATCGCCCGGCATCAAAAGATGTCTCTTGGGCACCGCCCCACCACTGCTTTTCTCCAAAAAGGAGGGCAGAGCCCTCTTGCAGCCACCATCATCTTCCTCGGCCGCTTTTTATATATGGCGCGCTCTGGAGCGTGTGTCTTGTGCGTCTTGCTGCCACATTAGAAGGAAATCGTAGAAGAATAAAAAACGAGCTTCTTCAGTTTCTGTCATCGGTCCTAACGGTTCTCAAGTCTTTCGCTCGCTGACTCACACATTGTTGTAGCAAATCTAACCTTGGTCCATATAACATTATTTATTTAATTAAGCCCTCTTATTTCTTGTAGGAGTAACGGCTACCTCGTCAAGCATTTAGGTAGAAGGTTAGAATTGTGCCACCTGCCACAGGCAATTTATAAATATTTGATGCAGCTAAAAAACACCCTGTATATATATATCTCACACAAGAGTGACCTCACATGAATATAATCATGAAGTAAATCCCCGTGCACCCTACGACCATTCGTTGCGCTAATATTCCACTAACGTGGTGCGAAACGTAAGGCACTCGTAGTCATAATGCGGCCAAATGCAGAACACATGATTGACAGACTTCTCAGCTCTGCAACTGTGACCTGAAGGATCATCGCCCATAGCATTGAATAAGGAGTAAAATACATACACGTCACTCTCAGCAAAAGGAAACACAGCGTTATTTCATCGGAATGCGAGACGTCTCCCAGTATCGAACTTAAGAGTGCTTTTCTAAACGGATATCATGGTAACTTTTCCCTGTTTCTGATGGATAAGAAAATCCCACGAGTCCTATAAAAATACGTCAAACCGGCTGGCCTCAGTGACCACTTACAGTTTGCCGTTCACACCCGCGTAAGGGTGTTATGAATCGCTTGAATCCTCCTATGCCATTTTCGTAGTGTATGATGTAAAAAAAAAAAAAAGACGGACTCACTCGCTTTTTCATTTTTTCCTCACTTTTTTTTTCTTATGTGAATTCAAAAGACGAACTCATGCAGATATTGAAGTGTGAGACTGGTCGGATCTAGTGAGAATATCAGAAAAAAAATTTATGCGGCAGCCACTAAAGTGGTGCTTAACAACCTACGAAGAAGGCCGCTGTCATCGTGTAATAAGAAAAAAATATGGAATGAAATGTTTGACTATTTTTGGTAAGAAGTGAAGATAGCATTGCTACAAGAATGTTAATTTCAATATAATTCATTTCCATCATTATTTATTTTGCCTTGTCATTCTACAAAAAGGATAACTAATACACTTGCGTAGAATGCTATTTTTAACCACAGCGTGGCCCTTTTCTCGTGTTTCGTATGATTCCTATATTACGCGAATTTTTGTGGACAAGGGGTCAATCAATGCCGCGAAAGTTTGTGTGAAGTATTCAATTATCTTAATCGGATATGTTGCATGGGGTACTTTATAACACCAGGAAACAGAGCAACAACGTCAGTACGGCACTATCAGGATCTTACCTACGTCATTACACCCTTTGACAATCATATGTTAAGGAGAAGATGTTCAATGTCTCAACTGAAACTGAGGTGGAGAAAGATAATGCGGATATGATTTGAATTTGTAAAACAGAATTAGAAATTAAGCGAAAATTGCTGTACAATCACAAGAGTAAGGTTACCAGCACTGAACGCTTGGTACGACGATGTCTTAGTAATTTGTTCAGAGGTGACTTAGACAAAGAAGACGAAACAGGAAGTTCGTTGTTCTTGCGTTAACAAACATCATCTGAAGATGGCCATTGAGGAAAATTGACGGTGAACTTAAAAGGTGTGTTCCTTGCTATCAGTTTGGAGCTGTGTAAACGTCATCAGAAGAAGTGAATGAACGACAGCCACGTGACTGGTGAAATTTAGCGACATGCATAGTGTGAGAGACGCACTTCTGTGTGGTCGTCACAAAGTCAGCCTTTCAGTAGTGCAACAGCACGGCGATTTGCAATGAAAAATGATTAAGGTGTGATTCCAAACTGTGAGCAGCGTGATTAAACTTGATTAGCGTTCTAGAACTGTTTTACCATCTTCATTGCACCATAATGGGCAGCGCAAATGGGAGTGTCAAATAAAAAGAAAAGATATGGATGGCTCCAGTCTTAAAGAATTCATGTTCCATGCACTCTCGCGAAATGTGTGACCTCCCTTAACAACTTGCCAAACATCAACATTATCAGAGGGAAAAAATTATTGGCGTTCACTATGTTGTTGCCTCAAAACATGACTCGTAGCGTGACGCGCGTGCACATGTGTTATGGTGTTGGGGCACCCCCCTATCCGAGGCGTTGGTCAAAAGCGTGCCAGACGGTGAGCCCTGGTCATCAGTACCAGTGGGCAGCAACAAAATTTTACATATACATTGCTCGCCTTATGACACATCTGCATCCAACTCAAAACTCTCCAAAATCGAAGATTCAGTTTCCAGTTAACGGCCACATCACAGCTCCATCATTACCCGCCGGGGTGACTTGATATAAGCACGACGTCGCAGGATAAAATCCCGGTCGCGAGGGCCACATTTCAATGTGGCCCTCGCGTGCATTTAGTGCATTTAGTGCACCTTAGTGCACCGTGCATTTAGTGTACCTTAGAGAACTCCAGGTAGTTAAAATTATTCCGTAGTCCCACACTATGGTTCGCTTCATAATCTGATCATGGTTTTGGCACGTAAAATCCCTGAATTTATTCGTTTTCCCAACAACCTCCTTTACCACACTGTGTGAGTTAGATCAGATTACTATGACCTTCCCCTGACAGGGACATAATTTTCCTATACCATCTTCAGCATTGCTACCATCTGCTTGTTTTATACACTCAGAAATGTAAGAAGACCAGCTCTCTACGGCAAGAAATTTTCATTTCCGCGGGTGAACCTTTATAAAACTTATGCTCTTTTTTTTCTTCCTTTTTGTTTGTATTATTGGCGTTTGTGTTGTTTTTAAGTTTTGCAGCTGCTCACCGTGCACGCATCTTTTTTGCCTTCTTTATGCCCAGCGCAGAGTTGCTCCCTGCTCACGCGAATGGACTTTTTCGCCTCGCTGTAGAGCCCATTGCACTGTCCGTTGGTCATTAGCTGCACCTCCACCTTCTGGAGGACGTCCGTCATGTATGCACTGAGGCTCTCGTCCTTGAAAGAGTCTGCAATATAACAGTACATTCATATCGGTCACTTATAGTAGCAAGGATATGAATTTTTCTCAACACATTTCACGAGAACGAAAGTTCGCGTTTAAAGCTGCGCGTTTAACAGACGGCCGACAAAATGTTCTCAGCAACTAGAGAAGAAACTGATTTTGTTGGTGAAGGTAAAAAGCGTAACAGTTACAATATATCTTAGTTGAATTTATTTGAATAAACGGGCATTTAGCAGCGAGGTTTTGAACTCTCGTTCAAAAATATGCTTGATGTTGAGAATAGAGATGCATGAGGATTTATGGCGCATGGGACCATTGTGGCCGTATAAGCTGATAAACACTCGCTTACTAGCTAAATTAACAAGCAAGGTGTCACGCGGGCCCGAGAAAACATGAACACATCTTACTCAATAACCGCGCACACTCGTTGTACAAAACCCTAGAGGGAGAAAGCATGGCAGTAGCAGCGGACGAATTGACCTTCGTTCTGCCTCTCCCTTCAACGCGAACTAAGCGGTGAGAAGAGAGCGCAGTCGCAGCACACGAGCCCGCGGTGCACCTAGACTGTACTCATTGCAGATCACTGGCGGCTGCCGGAGTAGAATGCTCCCCCCTGCCTCTGTTGCCTTGCGGGTGACGAAAGACGGCGCGCTTCCTCTCCGTTTTCCTTCCTTGTGCGCGCGAGATTGAACCGCCATCGTCGGCTCACCCTGCCGAACTTTCACTCACGCATACGCACTCGCACACGGCGCGCGGCCACGATGATATCGCCCTTGGACTTTATACGGAACACCAAGGCGACGGCGAGGGCAGAAATGCGGCGGGAATGTCCATATAATTGCTTTCGCAATAAAATATAAAAGAAGGCAGTGCGTACGGTGGCGGGATTTTAACGTGGCTGCTTCGAGGTAGCAGCCAGACGCTCTATCCATTTGGCAACAGCAGGAAGCACGAAAGACACTCTTTCAAAACAGTGACAGCCTCCTCGGTTGAGCGAAAACCCAACGCGCACTGAAGGGTGGCGTCATCTGTCCCTGCGTTTGCGAGGCTTCTGTGTTGCTTGGTTGCCGTCACTTGGCGGCGTCCAAAAACACGCAAGCATGAAAGGTGCTCATTACACACACTGGCATTTTCCCTGAATCAGCATAAACTCAACGCGCATGGAATGGTGGCGTCATGGGATCATGGAGTAAAGAGGCCTCTGAATCACATGGGTGGCGTCGATTGGCGGCAGATGAAAAACACAAACGCAAAAGGCCGTGGCCTGTAAGGTCATTAATCACGTGCGATTTCGGAGGCCTTGGAAAGGCGCTCGCTGCACATGACGTCATGTCGGCTTTTCGTACATTGAGCAAAAACGCAACGCGCCCTGAAGAGTGGCGTATTTATTAGAAGAGGGGCGTAACCTGATGGCTTAACCTGGTGGTGAAGCTGGGTAGCTTCTGCTACTCCTGGCTGACGTCACATGGTGGTGGGCAGAAAACAGTTCTGTGACTGAGGCCTAAGAGACACATTGAGGCACACGTGTTTATTAAAGCTTTCTTTGTAGCGTCAGAAAGTTAGGTGCTTTTTTTGGTGATGGCACTGTATTTTGGTTCTGCAAGGTTCACCGTCATGTTTGAGGAGGGTTCTGGGACGCGTTCACCGCCTAAACCCGCCAGACATTCAGTATAATGAAGCGCCATTTCGTTTTACCGAGTCAGCGATGCTTCGCTTCCATTGATTCGCACAGTGCCTTTTATCTGCATGAGCTTTTTCTTCTAATTCAGCGCTGCCGCATGAGCGTGCTGAACAAAGATAGTGGATGCGCATCCTCTTTGACGGCACAATATATCCGGCTGTCTCATCCAAAGCAACCCCGTGCACGAGCGGCTGTTAACATATGAGATCTCTTTCAGTATTGCTGCCACCACATCCGCGCGGAAGACACGTGACCTAATCCTGCTTTAACCGGTTCTAACCGGTTCAAACTCGAGTCGCAAGGTTGTGAACTGAGCTCTTCCTACAAGCACAGGTTCCGGATTACGACCGAAAGAAGGAAAAACAATCTGCAAGCCGTTCATTACAGGCGCGGTCGTTAGCGCATATAGAATGCCGGATGCAATGGAACTGGAGCTTGACCTTCCTGATAAGATCGCTTCGTGACTAAAAGGCGCAGACTAAACCATGTGCGGATGCTTTTCCCAGAGTAAGGACAAATATGCGTCTGCTATAGAGAAGGACATAGTCAAGCTTCCTTTCCATACTCTCTGTCACATATTTAGGTTCAGCCCTTGTATTCCTCAGAAAAGAAAATTCATGAGCAGTAACCAGGTTTACTAGTTATAGTCATGCGCAGCTAGAACTCACAAGAGCAGTATTAAAAATCCTATTTCACTGTTTCCCAAATACTGCATCTCCGTCGCTGGACATTCGGCTCAGTGATTTTCTTTTCGGAACACATTGTACAGGAACATTTTATTTCTGTGGTTATTGATCATGGGCTACACGGTTCACATTAATTGAAGCTAGCCACAATAAAACGAATCTAGATGATCACTAAGCATAATTATTAATGCTGTTTTTACAGAAATTTGTAAGATGAAGTAAAAGTATCTTCCCACTCTTAAATTATGAGCCAACATTTATTACTCATCCCATCCCACACCGGTAAGACCTTGTTTAGGCATAAGGGATTTGTTTCAAACATGACACTAGATGCTCCGCGCGTGTGCCCAGTTACAGGAGGCCGGACGTCGTGTTACACGCGGAACAAAAATCAATACCGGGACGGCACGCACCCCACACCAACGATAAGGAGCATTTAAGCGTGCCATTTGTGGCCAATGCAATTGAGCATTTCATCAGCGCCGCCGAGCTGGAACCAATTCCAGGCTTGTAGGCATGAATCCAGCGACCTTGAGCTCGTGCTGGGGCCACCATCACAAAACTAAGCGTTCCGGGGAATCACCCCAAGGAGAAATCCTTGCACAAGTGTGGCGGCGGCGGCGGCGGCGGCTGGGAAAACCAGGAAGCGCGCGCCCGCGCTCGAACCTACAGCTGCAAGCGTGGGATTCCCCGTCCTCACGAGCAGCATCAGAGCTGGATGCTCACCGAGCCGCAGTTCCCGGACGTATCCCCAGCCGGCAACTGTGCCGTTCTTGCCGGCGGCGTAGAGGCTCCTGTCGGAGGGCGACGGCAGGCAGGCCGGCACCGCGAATGCGCCCATAGGAATGTCCGAGGCGAGCCGCAGCAGGCCGATGTCGTTGCTGAGCCTCTTGGGCTGGCCGAACAGCGGGTGCAGCAGCAGCTTCTCCGGCGCCAGGTCCTGGGATGAGTGGCCCAGCTCGGCCTGGTACAAGTGGTACTCGCCCACGCGGACCCGCAAGTTCCGCAGGGTGGCCCTGCGATCGCGCCAGAGACCATCGTAGAACGTACCGCCTCCCCGATGTGCTTCTTGGCCTCGGACAAACAACAGGCATGGTGAGAACGAATGTATGCATCCCATGCTAAGGAATGTCAAAACCTTAACTAAGAATTGAAACTGCATAGAACGCGGATTCTCGAGAACGTTGCAATCGGCATCGCGGTATTTACATTTTTGACTGAACAAAAGCAACAACGTGCACTTTTTTGGTTATGAATGCAGCTCATCTTAGTTTACAGCATGTTCATGTGGTCCCGTCGCAAGCATGTAAAGAAAGAAGGGGCGTTCACTCCGGAATTTGCTGCGCAAGACATTTATCTATTGTCGATACGGAACATCAAGCAAACGATCCTAGCTTCAAAGTCAGTTCACGCACACATATATAAACACACGAAAACTACAGGGTCGTTTTGACGCTTTGGTTGTTAATCTTGTCTGCCATCCCAATTGACCGGAGCCTGTTCTGTTAAATTAGTTGCACGCGAAAATGACAGAATCCAAGTTAGCACTAAAAATATAAGCGACCGGTAGGAGTCACGAGCTTTGGCTTCTGAAGAGGCTTTGCTAGAAATATATGTGAGCACGGTGGACCCTGTTGAGTGTCTGCATCGTGCAGAAAGAAATCCGCGATTGAAATGTCGTGAAATTGAAACCGCAGACCAGTGCATCGCCGTCCAGTTCAAACGAAGCAAACCATTGGTCATATGCCCATGTGCTTTACCTTTGTTGTTGCTTCGCGCTTCGTCTACATGGAGCAACCACGGACGCAGCGACAGTGGTGATTGCTGAACGCTAAAAATTCCGCTCTCGAATCATGACAAACAAACCTAACACTGATACACATCATCGAAATGTGTAGCATTGTAGCATTGTTCCTTTACAATACCAATTTGTTTTTTAGCTGACGTGATAATAATTACACGTTAAAATGTATGTATTTATTAATATTGTTATTCTTCCAAGATCGCTGACACGTCAGTCAGCCCATGGAAGCCGCTTATGAAAACATTTATAGCAGCTCGGAATGCACAATGCTCAATGTAGATTAGAATATACTATAGCTCATTAAAATATACGATACCTGGTCTGCTAAGTAAACGCCAACAAGTTCTCTTGGCTCACTAGTGTGGGAACGGGCTGCATAAAAACCATAGAGCTGCGTAACTTTTTTTCTCCTCACGCAGGACTCCGTGCAACGAAGCCAGAAGTTGTGTTTTTCGTATGTAGGAACAGTATATAGCCTCAAAGAGGACACGTTCTTATGCTTGTTTTTCGCAAGTACATCATTCCGTGTTTCTGCTCTTGATAAGCTTCACGGTAATCCTGAGAATGCATCCACCTGCCATAACGCCTGAACGCATATATAGCTTTCAGCTTTTAAGCATGAGGTGGTCATTCCTATGCGTGGCGTCCAGCCGCGTTTCGAGGTGGGAGGAAGGCAATAAACAATCGTGTACCGTGCTTTGGGTGCACGTTACACGGTGGGGTGCATGTTTAAAATAAAGATCTTCATGTGGTCGAAATAATTTCGGACTTTTATACTACGATGACTCACATAGTTCTTGGGTTGCTTCTGCTTCTGTGTTGCTGGGGTTTTCGGCATAAATGAATAATAAGAAGAATATCTATAGAACTGTATATATATATATATATATATATATATATATATATATATATATATATATATATATATATATATATATATATATATATATATATATATATATATATATATATATATATATGCGATATGGTATCGTGCTCTCTTTTTTTAGTTAGTCTGGAGGCAACATCATTAACTTCTACTGCCACTTCCTGCGTGCGAGATGGTACAGCAGTATAGGAGCACTGTGCATTTCTTCTCTGTGGCTCCGTGCTTTTTAAATGCAGATTACAGACAATTGCAGTAGTATACTAGAAGATTCGATTTCTTTGAAAATTACTAAGCACTTATCTTTGTGATGGTAGTGGATAGAAAAAGTAATTTTTGAAGGTAACACTTTACTTCCTAACTGTATATTATGCAAAAAAAAAATGCAACAAGATTCCAGATATGTTGTTCAATTTGAACAACAACTTTGAACAACTCAATTTGAACATTGCATTCTGGTGTGATTCCCTTAATTCAATTATTCTGACATATCGTTTCTTGTTTGAGAAATATTAATGGAGCGCTCTAATTAAAACAAATAACTAAGTTGAGTTTTTTTTTATTACTTTCTAGGGCATTACACAACCAGGAGAAAATTCGGTGGGTGCATAGTGTACACTTCCTACGAGTGCATTTTTCTGGTCATCTGAAATTACCGTTGAAGAAAGCTTTCATGAAGACAACTTACCTTTGCAGGCAATGCGCGGCTGTAAGTATCCATCGCTTTCCGATAATTGTGCCACCGCACTCATGTTGCCCGTTTATTCTCAGCGATACCTGCAAAACACGTAGTCACTCAATTAACCGGTGAGCAAGTCAGTAAACCACAGTAATAGCGATGTCGAGAACAAGAAAACCACTTGTGAATAAATGACGAAGAGCATTTCTGGCCTTGCATCTTTTTTTTTTTTTACAGCAAGGCATAAAGTCTGGGTAACAGCAGTCTTAAAAGAACAATCGCTACAAAATAACAAACGAGAGAATGGACTCAACTCATAAATTATGAGTGCCAACGACCAGCTGTAGCTACCGAAGGTTTCGCATAAAATAAGGGCATATATTGTACAGCCTAAAACTGTTTTTCAAGACATCAGCATCATTTTTCGTAGTTTGAAATACTGAACAACGACAGGAAAAAAAGCAATTGGTACGAGTCGCATATAACGTCGATGTATGCTAGCATTAATGTGACTGACAGCAGGTACTACAAGAGACTACATCACATAATAAAATGGTAAATCGACAGGATGTTATTTCAAGAATCTGCATGTGCCTCATTGAGTGCGTTTAGTGGGTACTTTGAGAAATACTCAAAGAATGTTTTTCCGAGTATGTAAAGGAACTGCAAAAAGAATGCCGCTTGCGACGGTACTTATAAGTAATACGATAATTTTTATTTTTATATTCCTTTTGTTCTGCTTAATCGGCCTGTACGAAGCCCGGACTCCGCTGTAGCCAACATTGCCACTCGGAGAGACAAATCACAAGAAAAAAATATATAATTGGGCGAAAAGAACGATTACAAAGTACGGCACGCGATTCCATCTCAGGAGTGGTAGCGCCTTGCATGTGCGTATCAGACGAAATATGTAGAGAGAAAGAGAGAGACGGGTTCTTTAAAGAGCTCCTTACCAGGCAACATAGCAAATTTCGGTCATACGCTGGAAATTGTTACGTGTCCTCTAGGGAGCGTTCTATTGTAATACTTTTTCAAATTGGTTCATTATTACCAGAGATGGAAATATTTGATATGTGGCGTAGCCATGATTTCAGGAGGCAAGCTTCACTGCAAACGTAGGCATGCTCACCACTTGCTCCCTTCCAACCTCCGCAAGCGAAATTCCTTCCCTGCGTTCTCTTCTACCAGAGCAGGAGGATCGCGTTGCGTGCACATCATGGTCTATGCTTTTTTTTTCTTATTGTGTTTTTGCTGCGCAGCGCACTTCCCGTGACGGTCTCGCGCGCGAACCGGCGAACTGCTGCGTTTGTTTCGTTTCCCTCTGTCCACGATCTAGCGAGCTACGCACGAGAACATCTGTGTTGTTGTTTGGCTGCTTCGGGGAAATGAATTCCTCAGTGCGTGCACGTTTGGAGAAGCTGGCCTGACTCATGGATTCTTACTGCGATACACCACGTCGTTGTACCGCAGGTACAAGACGTACGATATGGTAAGTTAGTACCACATTAACACTACGGTAGACGCGAGGAAATCTCAGAGAATGATCGCGCGCTGGAATACTGTAGATAATAGGTTCGTTCTCTGCGCGCGCGACTGCACAACGTGTGAACACGCAGACAAAAGAGAAGTATATGTCTCTTTCCCTACGGTACGAAGTAAAACAGGCCCACAGACGTTGTATGTTTTAGTATTTACCTAAACTTTAAGTCGACTGTCAAAGCAACAGATAAAACAAACAATTGCTGTTACTTTGAATGTTTCTGAAAGCCACGTGTTTCTGACGTCACTGAGAATTACGTAGGGCCACTTGTGCTACTGACGCCCACTTTCTGGCTGGGAGCACGGCGTCCGCGACAAGGGCCAACGGCGTTCGATTCGAAATTTAAGCTATTTCCGCGGCACAGACACGATCTTTAGCGCGCTTTGCATGAACTGTGCTTGTCAGCTCAAAATGGCCCGACATGATGAGGGGCCAATAAAACTAAGACGGTTTCCAGGTTGACGGCATTGGATGCAACTCCAGGCGTTGGGTGAGAAAGGTGGTGAACACATTCACTGATCAAAAGCAACATGCAGTCGAGTGCAATAGTTTTGAGACCAGAGTTGCCGCTAAATTTCTTTTTTTCTTCTCAGCCTAGACATAAAGGCTGAAATCAAGTGTACTGCCCACGTGCTTGACCGGCGATATGCTTTTACACAATATCACGCTGCACGACTGAACTAGAAGTATTTTTTGCATATGCCATGGTCTCCACTATTGTACTCGACTCTACGCCCATGGACACACATACGCACACTCATTAAGTGCTGTAGTTTTCAAAAAGAATGGAAGCACTTTTGTTGGACACAGTGAACGCAAGGATAAATCTTGTGAGCCATTCAGGCTAGCTCAGCGCACTTCTTTCAGAGCGAAGAACAGAGCACCCCCATCAATCAATATAGCTTTTAAATATATATATATATATATATATATATATATATATATATATATATAGTCATATCATAAGAAGCCAACAAGCACTGACACCAAGGACAACACAGGGGAAATTACTTGTGCTTAATAAATGAAATAAAGAAACGATAAATAATTGGAAATTAAAGTGGATGAAAAAACAACTTGCCGCAGGTAGGAACCGAACCCACAACCTTCGCATTTCGCGTGCGATGCTCTACCAATTGAGCTACCGCGGCGCTGTTTCCCCATCCACTTTCTGGGGTATTTATGCGGCCTAGTAGAAACAGCGCCGCGGTAGCTCAATTGGTAGAGCATCGCACGCGAAATGCGAAGGTTGTGGGTTCGGTTCCCACCTGCGGCAAGTTGTTTTTTCATCCACTTTAATTTCCAATTATTTATCGTTTCTTTATTTCATTTATTAAGCACAAGTAATTTCCCCTGTGTTGTCCTTGGTGTCAGTGCTTGTTGGCTTCTTATGATATGACTAATAAAAATCGGGCCCCTCGGTTAACCCCCTTTCTTCTCGTATATATATATATATATCAGTTTATCAGTGTCAGTTTATTCGACAATGTAGATATATCGGTCACTTCTTTCCTGAAGGACGTTGAGGTACTGTAGTTATGCTGGCTTCACTACTAGTTAGATGTTCCCTCCAACAGTGGCCGAATACTGTACAACACATAGCGTACATTGTTGCTGCGTAAATTTCTGATTGAACATTGCATCGGAAGTATGCTCAAATCTCTTTACTGCCAGAAAGGTTCATATTGAAACACGAATGATAAAGATTTATTGCAATATATCTAGACAATACGTGATACGCAAGGAAATGGTGGGGGAAAAAAATAAATACTGCGAAACACAACTTCCGCGTCCCATGTTTCGATTTTCCTATATTCTGAGAACTGAGTTTCGTACGCTAACGTACACAAAAAAGGTGTTGTTCTCTGTGAATTCCATTAGATCAAGGTTGGAGCGCCAAAAATTTCGTTTTATTGAGGATTTCCCCGAAAGAAAATGTGTCAAACTGTGAGGTCTACTGCACTGCATAATGCTGCCTTGAACCGGCGTGTTCCTGAATACACGTTCGGACTGTATCTGAAGCAATTTGAGTTGTAGCATAGATCACGGAGCGCACGACGCATTACTTTGCCTTGTTCACGTTTCGTCGTCTTCGGCAGATGTAATCCTCTAAATCTTCTCGTGCCGTGTACCTGTGTTTGCGCCACGACATAGAAGAAATCACTACTGCAGAAGCGGTGAACGGGCAATGCAGCGGCTGCACTGCGCCATTTCGCGCTAGTGCGGTATTTTCCTTGGTTATAGCGTGTACGGGTATAATCCCTAAAGCTTCACCACGTGTTATCGTGTATTATGGACTTATCTGTTTATCTTTATAACAAATCTTTATATCGATCTTTATAATTCGATTAGGAAAAGAAATCAAACGTGTTGATGCAAAAACAACATACCAGCACGATCATTTATTTATCATTTAAAATAAGCGGAGCGAAATACAGACAGCACAGAGGCGTCCGGTCACGAATGGTCCACCATTTACAATGCAAGAAGTTTGTTATAAGCATGACACTGATATAATAAGCATAAAGAAATAACATCAAACGTGGGAGATGTGCATTGGGATGCAGGAAACAAACACCAGCAAACGAATGGTAATAAATACAGAATGCATAATCAATTGTTTCTATAAACAGGGAAGGGTAAAGCATAAGCATATCATAACACATGGCAAAACAACTCTCAAACGAACACAAGTAGCCACATCACAAATACAGAATTTATTTTTAAATGGCTTGTTAGAGATACCACCATTCTACTTCTTCAGCTGTTACTTGCAACACGTGTTCGGCATCGTTGTCCCACCCCGCCACTTCAACTAAACAGCCCAGCACTCGAAAAATAGCGCAGCACATGCACAGAACACACCCCATCACACAGCTCGCCTCGCACTGCGCACGCGTTTCGGTACGCGAACGATGCCCTCTGTGACACAGTGGCGCCACGGGGCAGCATATGAACCTCTCCCATAGCGTGACGGCGGAGTTTCGCGACCAGAAAAACATGGAAGGACTCTGCTTCAGGGTACGCCCCTGTTTCCAAGTCAGTCTTTCCTCAGTGGTGTTTGAGCCGCCCACGAGTACATATAATTCCAGGAGTACAGAAGAAGACGGATCTACCGCTACCCGCTCCAAAACAGCTGAGCTTACATGAACTTACATGAGCTTACTTTTCTTTTGCATGAAAAGTACAGCAACCACGTGCAAATATATACCGATGGATCTACTAAGTCGTCCAGTTCTGATAGTGCGGTGTTTATACCAACGCGAGGAATAACACTGTGGTTCAAGACATCGCATGCCATGACCTCAACGGCAGCAGAAATTACGGCTCTGCGTCGTGCACTGGAATTCATTGACTCTGAAAGACCTAGAAAATGGGCTGTGTTCTGCGATTCAAAACCGGTCAGTTCTCCGATGCGGATGTCATGACCAACTGACATACGAACTCGTAAAACTTCTCCATCATGTCCAACAAAAAGCTCACGAGGTTGTTTTTCAATGGGTACCTGGTCATTGTGGAATTAAGCGTGAGACACATGGTGCGATTTTCCGTGCGATCTGTCGTACGGCGCGTCGTGTGCGACTTGCCGCATGCGGCGATTCGGGACACATGGTGCGAATGAGCGAGCGGGGGCTAGCTCCGCCCAGAACCGGCGCCCCTGCGTGGATGTTCGGAATGCTGCATTCGAACAGAAAGTGAAAGCAACCGTATTTGCACAGCTATCTTGTTTTAAACAAACGATAACAATATAAACACGTCTACGCTAGCTCTGTAGACGTGTTTCCGCAAGGCTGCGTTTGCAGTATCGGATCCGTTGACAGCCGCCGATGGTCAGCTAGGAGTCGGCACGCATAGCTCGCTGGGCCATCGAATCCGACACCGGTGGCGCTTGTGACACGATCGCTTGCAGCTCGTATAACGAAGGGCCTGTGTTAGTCGGCACAACGTGTACACGTTGTGCCGCTTAAATGTCACGCTTAAATTGCAGCACATTTGATTTCATTGGCGCCGACAGAAGCGAACGAGCATGCCAGGCGAGCTTGCGATCGCTGAGAGACGATGTAGGCCTAGCTCGCCAGTCGTCTATCCGGGGCCGAGGGCCCTTGCGATGCGTCCGCAGCTCGTAATAAAGCGCCTCAATTCGTGAGCACAATCAATGCCTGAACATTTATGTTTCTCTTAAGTGAAAATACGGTTAGTTTTCCCGGTGCCGTTAGTAGCGATGAGTAAACACGCCAGTCAGGCGAGCCGCTTCGTATAGAGACAATTGCTATCGCGTCTGCGCTGACCGCGTCCGAGTAGAAATCACGCCAACGGTTTACTATTTCGCACAACGTTTTATAACACACACTCTTTCGAGGTTACTTTATTCTAAAAGTTATTTCGTGTCAGAAACAAATTGTAGCCGATTTATGTGCCGCCGTCAGCGTCGAAAGAGGCCCGCGTTTCGACCAGGGGAAAAAAAAAAAAAAGCAGACGTGATAGGAGCGGTGAGGCACCCGCTTGCCGGACCCGCCCCGCCGGGTCTACCACGTGGCCGTGACGTTCGCGCTACCGGCCCTGTCATTGGCTGCGGCCGTCCGACCGATGCGGCAGTCACACGACAATATTCAGCAACTTGGTCGCATGTGCGGCGTGCGATTCGGCGTCGCGTGCGGCGGATTTGGTTGAGAACCGGTTGAGTGCGGCTGCCGATGCGAATTAATAATAATATTTGGGGTTTTACGTGCCAAAACCACTTTCTGATTATGAGGCACGCCGTAGTGGAGGACTCCGGAAATTTTGACCACCTGGGGTTCTTTAACGTGCACCTAAATCTAAGCACACGGGTGTTTTCGCATTTCGCCCCCATCGAAATGCGGCCGCCGTGGCCGGGATTCGATCCCGCGACCTCGTGCTCAGCAGCCCAACACCATAGCCACTGAGCAACCACGGCGGGTTGCCGATGCGAATGGTCGTACGACCGATCGCACCTAAAATCACACCATGTGTCTCGCGCTTTAGTGGCAATGATTGCGCCGATAACGCTGCTCGCACAGAACATCAAGAAGAGCACAGCGTTCTAATTCCGCTTTCGAGGACAGACGCCGCAAGGCAGATTCGACACCGGGCCCACAGTCTCTCACTGACCGAGTGGAACTCACCAAACCTACGTCTTACACGACTGCATCGATTAAACCCCTCACTGCAACTCAGACCTCCACTCGGACTTCCTCGACATGAAGCTACGCTTCACTGTTACCTTTGGTTAGGAGTTGCCTTCGGAAAGACATACTCTACGTTAATTGGAGTGCCCGACAGTGCAGCATGCGAGGTCTGCGGCACCGAAAAAGAATATCGACCACCTGCTGTGCCACTGTCCACGATATGCCCCAGAAATACAAGAACTTGTCAACGCTCTGCAAAAACTTGAGAATCGGCCACTTTCTGTGCAGGCGCTGCTGGAATACCACCCCCATCGCTCGTCGGCCCATAAAGCGGTGAAGGCACTTTTGTGCTTCTTGAGGACGACGGGCTTGTGCGAACATCTGTGACTATCAAGGCAATTTCTATAAGACCAGACGCCTCAGTGAACTCACCGCTAATTTCCTTCTTTCCTTCCCTCCTCTCTCTCCCTGTCATCTTTGTTTCCCCTTTCCCATTCCCCCAGTGTAGGGTAGCCAACCGGGCGTTATTCTGGTTAACCTCCCTGCCTTTGGCTTCTTTTTTCCCCTACCCCTCTAGGGGTGGGAATATTTTGGTTGTTACGAGCGCCTCCCAGGTGCCGAGGCAAACGCGTAAAAGCATTCCAATATATTTATTGACCTCCCCCCCCCCTCCCCCGCTCTGGTTTCATTGCTGTATTCTATTTATCCAATTTGCCAAAAAAAATAGACAAATATGTATTAGTTTTTTTTTATTTAAGCTTGACGACAAAATCGCTTAGTAAACTCTAGACATAGCGCAAAACGTATCGAGCCACGTCACGACAATACGTAATAAACTCAATATAGGACCCCGCTTGTTTGGCTGACCCTTCCGCTGCTGACCCGGCGACCAGAGTTTATGCGGAGGCGTTGATCCATTAAGACATCTGCACATAGCACAATGCACCTCTCGAGTGCCGAATTCGATAAGCTTTATTTTTAACTGCCACACGTCCACTCCTTAGCGCTACACGAACATTGAACGATCACTTCTACAGAGACCCAAGGTGTACTCACGATCCAGGGAAACTCGCCGTCGTAGGCGTCCCTTCCTCCCACGATGCGGCTGCGGCGCACCAGCTGCCGGCCGCAGCGGCCGCTCCTCCTGAACGCTGCGACAGGACACGGAAAGACTAACAGACGGGACACGGGTGCGAGTTGCTGTCGGCACCGGGTGAAAGAAGAGCAGCGCTACGAGGCAGCTCGAAGCGCGCGCTCAACTCGTTTCGCGCACCCCTCTGGCCTAGCTGCGGCCGGATCGCGCGGTGGCACACTTTGCTCGATTGTCACTTGCCCTCGACGATGTGCTCTCGCGGCCGTGACGGGCCTCCGTGTCCGCAGCTTCACTTCTTTTTCCTGGAGCGATAGTTCCACGTGCACCGGCTAGCTCGAAAGGGCGACGCGTAATCGTTCGGTAATCAGCCTGGCGCCTTTGGGCCGAGTGTTTTAACACGTGCATGCGAGCGCGACAGGAGCAAGGCGCGATTGAGTCGGCGGGGTTTTCAACGTAACGCTGTGCGTCTTGCTTGCCCGGGATACGCGGTGGTTTGCTTTCTTCTTTTTCTTCTTCTTCTTTGCATGTCTTTTTTTCTTTTTTTTTTGCTAATGCTATTCCGTTCCCGTTTCACTGCTACGGCGAACGCGTAGGGGCGTTCCCGAAATGCAAACTGCCTACACGGCGTCCCGGCGGGGATTTGACTAAAACACGGTGCGGCCGGTAGCATGCACGAAGAGTCTTGGTAAACTCAACTCATACTTACTTTTGCTAGACTGAATGATTAAAACTTTAATGTCCTGTTCACGTGGCCTTCCTTTCTGTATGTATTTGCGCACTGCCCTGATTACATCTACATAATGAATCATTAAGGCTCCGAGAAAGAAATTACGAGAAAAAATTAAGTGTAATGAATTTAAATTACAAATGAGTGCCCTGTCACTGATAGAATCGGAAGTGTTAAAACGAAAATTGGATTCCCAAAGCAAGTTAACCAACTAACATTACGAAACTGTTTAAACTTAAAGAGCATGCGCGGTGATCATTTTTGAGGTTTTACGGAATTTTTAAACATCACCTGTGGCAGATAGCATAATTACATTCCTTGAGCCAAAATATTCAGAGGGGCACATTACTTGCACAAGAAATCGAAACAGATATTCGAATAATTTGCAAAAAATAACTGATGAACCTTTAATTACTTTACGCCGCATATTGCAATTTAGTAATTGTAGCCGATTAGTACCTAATAGGAACAAATTTTGAGAATGGCACAGGTTTTGAGATAGGCGCCGTCAAACTCGCGGTAAAAACGTACTGTTGTCCCACTTCGTTTTTTAACAAAACGCTTTGTTTTACGCATTGAAGCTCAAAAGTAAGTGTAATGACAATGCATTTCATCGCATAATTTGGCAATGAATATCTCGAAAGTGATGTCATCCTGAAAATCGATTCCGAGTCGATACGCTTTGCAATGTCACCGGCTACAATTCGTAAATTACAATATGTGCCGCATAATAGTTAATTAAGAGGGTAATTGGCGAATTTTCGTTAGTTGGAGATGTGTCACTTTCCCTTGCGTGTCCGGCTCTGAATATCTAAGCTCGAAAAATGGCATTATGCTATTTGCCACAGGTGACGTTTAAAAATTTAGTAGAAATTAAAAACGATCACCCGGTATAGCTGCCTCTCTTTAAGTTCTTGGCTATCATAAAAATCGCACAATGTATAGTAAACCGCTTTAACAGACCATTTTCTCGCAATCGAGAGCACTTATCTGCAGTCTCACTCCAAACACCGACGGCCCATATTTTCTCCATCATTCAACGATCAATCTAGCGAGAAGAATACGATGGTTAAGGTCGGTTAGCACGTTAACTGGGGGCCCTACAGATTCTCGGGAGAGGCACGTACGTGAGAGATACCAGCAAAGCTCTTGCTGCACAAAGTCGTAAAAGAGTATTGCGCTTCGAAGAAAGAAGTCATTCACCGACCACTCACCTGCGTCGACGAATGGTGTGCAGATGAGCAGGCACGCGGCAATCACAAGGACACACCAATGACGCAGTCCCTCTTTCCACATCCCTCAACGCGCAGCCCCCCCTTATTCTAAGACGCCCTTTTAATGTTCTCAGCTTGGTCTACTCGCGGACTTGGAAGGGCCTAGTACTAAGGTACTTCACGCAAAGTATCGCGTGCACGAGCGCGAGTCAGGTGCTCGTCAACTCCAGCTGCGGCGGCTGCGGCGGCTGAGCGCATGCGGCCGAGCACGAAGGCTGCCGATCAACGCGCCGCGGCCGCCGAGAGAAAGTGCGTCGTCGCGAGCACCGATCGTGTCGCGGGCGGGGGAAAACGTAGCGTTTATAACGCACGCCTCGCAGTGGCCCGGGCGGATGAGAATGTGGGTTAACGGGAGCCATCCTCGCTTCACTTAACAACAGGCGACGCTTGTTCGCCCTCAATTTTGCCCCTCGCCACTGCGATCTGCACCGCGGAACTGTCGATGACGAGTCGCGTGTAACGCGATTGGCGGCCCAGAGGCATGTAGCGGCGAATCGCAGCGAATTGCCAAGGCTTCCTCAATGAGATCGTCTACTGCCCTGCAGACAAAAAATGGGAGAGGGCAGCAATGTCAAGCAGGTTATCTGAACTGCTTTGATGATGATGAAGAAGAAGAAGAAGAAGAAGAAGAAGAAGATGATGATGATGCAAAGTGTCCATCTTACGAATTCCTTCCCTATGAACTTATGACTACTATGATCGGGTAATGGTGGGCGTACGTACTCTTTCTTGCTGTATTCGCGAGACACGGGGAACACGGAAAATTTGAAGAATAAAATAAGCGAATGTGATGCAGGGTTAGCACAAAAAAGCTTCCCCAATTTCCGCATGCATTGCGTTAACGAAATATCGCCAATTTCCATTGGTTATTCATCATGCAGAGCACTGTAAGTTTTATTTTCGTGTTCGGAGTGCAGATAAAACTAGCATGAGCTCGGATTATGCGAAAGCTGCTGCAGAGGCTCTTGCCTGTGCGCGATCTTGAGGCTAAGTCTGTAATATGTTATTTTGCACCAGAAGACCGAAATGTACGGTTTCATTTCTCGACATCTGGAGCCCCCCTTCCCCCCCCCCCTTTTTTATTTACTAATTCATTGACAATTCAATATAGGAAGCAGTTGGCTAGATGTTTTATTCCGAAATGAGTAGAAGCTAAGGCTGGATATTTGTTTACAGATTTTGCAAGAATAATTGGAACCTTTCAGTGAAATAATTCATTCATTGGTAACAATAACGGATTTATGTACTTGGGCTAAAATTAAGAACAAAATTTTTGTGTCATTTTGTTGGACTGTTGGACCTATTTCGACAGAGACGGCTTTTGTATATCAGCTTCGGGGGAAAAAAAAGCAAGCCGTGCTATTTGAAGGGGCACTTGCCTCATTATCACGTCTTTGGCACATTACTTGAGGTCGGGCACGTAAGAGCCCAGCATTCATTCCTTTTCTTTAACATTGCTTGAGGGAAAATATATCAGGCGCATCAAGCTTCCTCTGCCGAAATAGGTACAACAGTCCAACAAAATGACACAAAAATTTTGTTTGGTTCGCTTTCTTGGCCTGTTCTATAACCACCGCTTTCGCAATCATAGTATACGTATGACGCCTCAATTCCTCGAACGTGCACAAAAATGTTATTTATAACACATTTTAATGTGATTAATTCAAGAAGTACGCGAAATTTATTGGCATAGGGTCTGTTTAGAATGACAACCTCTGTGCATCACGAAAATTGGATGGCGATACCCTCGCAACGTGGTATCAGTCATGCATGTGTCGGTGCCGTCAAGAGTTTCATACAAGTTCTAGAGGGAATGGTGGCGCTACACTCCAGGGGCTGCTGCGAAGCAGAGGGTTTCAGCAAGCGTGGTAATGGTGGGCAGTACATGGATTTGCATGAACTTCGTGCTTAATGCATTGACAGGCTTCGTGACATTGCGAAGGGATAATTTTTAACGAAGTACTAAGTTACAAATGATTAAATAATCAGTAATAAACTTGTTCGACGGCAGAATTCGAACACGTAATTTTTTTCTTCTTTTTCTTTTGCGCTGGGTTTGCCGCGCGGCATAACGTCATAATAGAGCTAAACATGAGCATGCAGACCCGTTTAATAGAGATACTGCAACAATGACTCATAAAATGTGTTGTCCATAGCCCATATTTCAGTCTTCAGCTTGATCGTTGTTCAATCGTACACTTTTGAGGACACTTTTGTGAATTGTCTTTATCCCAGGGCACGTCCAAGGTAGATGGCAGGCATCCACTGCAGACGCAGGGTAGGATCCTTTGGGACACTAGACAATGTTTTCTTTCGGTTGACCCCAAGCACAAGTGACAGTAATTCTAGCACAAGAGCCCGATATTGAACATAACCTTAGGGGTGGGCAGCACAACCCGAAAGAAGGGCAAAAGGAAGAACACGATGTGAACGCAGATTGACGACTGATTTATTTTGTCAAGCAAGTGGTTAAACACACAGATAATGGGATCCTGTGATCACGTGACGCATACAAGTGGTGAAAGGGTGTGCGCCTTTCTTGCTATTCAAAAACTTATTTTTTTTTTGTAACGCAGAGAGATAGAAGTCGGGCTGACACATGCGCCTGGGTTGATATGCATAAAGTAAGCTTCTGCAATGTCGCTGTTCATTTGGTTTTCATTTTTACACAATATTTCAGTATTTTCAAGCGAAGGTTTGCATGTGCACTTTCTACAGTGCGCGGCCAGATTCGCGCCTGTTGAATTCCTGATAGCAGCTCGGTGCTCCCTAAAACGGATGTTAAAGCAGCGTCGCGTCTGCGCAAAGTATATTGTTTGCCGCGCGAAAGTGAGGCGACGTACACAACTCCCACTGAGCATTCCACGAGCTGCCCCACGTGCTTGATAACGCAACTGGCTTTGAATGCCTGCTTAGGTATGTTAACACGATTGCAAATCCGCACTTAGAAAGTCATGCCACCACCTCGCGAATCTTAGCTTTTAGCAACAGCTAAATCGTCTAGATAAATCCGGTTTTCCAAAATCCATCGTTGTATCACTATGTGAAGTGCTAGTGAAGAAAAAAAAACTGGGATCACCCCAGGAACATACCGAAACGGGAAAAAAGTACGCAGCCATTCCTTATGTACATCAGATGGGGCATGGGTTAAGAAAGGCAGCCATGAAATATGGGGTTCAAGATGTCTTTTCAGCTAAGAACTCGTTAAAGAAGATTTACAATTGTTTTAATAGACCTAACCAGGCGTCCAATGCCATTTGCCGTATCGAGCAGACAGGGCAGCTCGCGGTAGGCTCAGTGGGAGTTGTTGTACCCGGTATCCTACTTTCGTGTCGTAAAAAGTACTTTGGGCAACGGGACGCTGCTTTAACATCCGCCTTAGGGAGCACCAAGCTGCTATCAGGAATTCAACAGGCTCAAATCTGGCTGCGTATTGCAGAAATTGTCCGTACAAACCTTTGTTTAAAAATTAAAAAAAATACTGAAACATTGCAAAAACGCGCAATGTGAGAATCGATGTAAGCGAAGCTTTCTGTGCTGGTTGCTTTGATTGGCGATAATTAGGGGTGATGTTGACGGCGGAAACTTAATTTCTTCAACGTTTAGTCTAACACGAGAGTGGTGAGTTACTGTTAAACGTTACCTAGCGTGCACCACTGCTGTTTGTCTGCGTAGTACACAGAACACACAGGGAAAGGTGTTTGCTTCAGGAGTTGTTGTGCGCCATATTTCATAACCTCTGAGAGGGTTGAGCATTGTCATTGCCTCACATGATACATCGCATCCCGGCAGAAGTACTAAATTTGAATTCGACTATGGGGCTTTACGTGCCAAAACGACAATCTGATTATGAGGCACGCCGTAGTGCCGGACTCCGCATTGATTTTGGCACCATGATGTTTAACGTGTCCCAAAATCTAAGTTTCCATGCGTCTTCTATTTCACCCCTGTCGAAATGCGGCTGCCGCAGTCGAAATCCAATCCGCGACCTCTAGCAATACCATAGCCGCAAAGCTGCCGCGATGGGCACAGAAGTTTTGATTTGACGGTTTACCACTTCCGTTGTTTTCCTGGACCTTGCAGTGCGCTTTAATTAATGCGGTTCTGCTTCTGCATGCCCTTCGTAAGTTGTCCGTTTGAAATATTTTCTGCATGGTGTTTATTTTTCAGAAATGGAAGAAACGTACTGTACCGTACCTTGAACCTAAGTTTATCCAGTTTCCCCGCAACCGTTGTCGTGTTATAGCAGTAGCGTTGTTTTGCCTTCTCGCGTCACCTGCCCCCTCTCTCTCGTATGGGAACTGCCTCCTCTCCTCCCTCCTGTCCTATTTACGTCCCCTCTGGACTCGCGCGTTAGGAGAAAATGAAGCGCTGCAGTTTCTGCAATGCTTTTGATGCGGGTCACGGATAATTACAGCGGTCAAGAGGCTAAAGTGGGGACGCTCAGGGAGCGCCAGAGGGCATTGTGCACTTTCCACATGGTGAGCACATTCGACACAAGCTTCTCGCGTTGCCTTTCCTCTCTGACTCGCTCCTGTCATGTATGCACACGCTTTGAACCACCCCACGATGCGGTCTGCCAGACAGCAGCAGCCCCAGCAGTGAGAAAGTCGAAGGAAAGGGCAAAGAAAGCTTCGCTTTAAAAATTGAGTCGTTCCACCCTGTCAAGGTGGTTGACCAGCGAAGCTGCTATGGTGGTATAAATTATGTTAGTATAGAGTTTTTTTTTATGTAACTATACATATGGTTACGTATATGTCATTTAGGCGAAATACAAATACAGAGAAATAAACAATCATTTGTTGTACTGTCTCTTTTCTCTTTGTTTTATCTTTATCTTGTCACGCGAGTGATGATGGCCTTGTGGTCGCTGTGATACAGTGTCAATGGCTCTGTGTCGACGCCGGTTAGGTTCTTGGCTAGCGTCAAATCTGTACGCAACCGTTGACGCGTCATCGTGGGCACGTTGGGGTCACTGCAGCTCTGTATACCGAGCACAAAGGACAGCAGCCACTTGCCATCGGGCTGTGACACGTCGACGTTGAAATCGCCCACCATGATGACAGGTGTGTCCTCGGCGGAAGAGAGCCACCAGAATGTGCCCATCACAGTTGATTACAACGAATGTGCCAAATAAAACAACGGATGAAGGAAGGCGACATGGGACAACCGCGTAGGCGCACTAACAACTGAGTGTTCTATTTCTTGACACAGGAATAAATAGCTGCTGCCAAGAACCAAAACAACAAGAAAAAAGACAAAACAGTGCCGTCATCTGCATCACACAACGAAAACACGATACACAACAGCTTCTAAGCGCCGCTCTCAAGATACTCCAGTTCCTTTGTCGATAGAGAGACTCAGGCTTACTGATACAAGCATCACCACGCTTCTTGATCTCAAGCGCTTCCAGTACCTCCCTTGTCATTTGATCATCAGCTCCCTGTATAACCAACTCGCCCACCAGCACGTGCTCAGGGCCTCCATAGTGCTCTCAATGCCGCGCTTGGAACTCGCCCACCAGCACGTGCTCAGGGCCTCCATAGTGCTCTCAATGCCCCGCTTGGAAGAGCCCGGTTGGATGTAGACGACTGCAACTTTGGTGCCGTGTGCAGTCTTGACGGCACACGCGGAGACGCAGTAGAGCCGTTTACACGCAGGTGGTCCTTAAATCGAACCTCGACGCGAGCGACGATATGCATTGATGAGGGCGCGGTCCAAAGGAGTGTGCGAAATAGAACACGCTTGTTTGCAATTTGCGATTGAGCGTACTTCCTAGCTGAATGAAACTTGGAAGGACTATAGAGTTTTATTCTAACGGACAAACATGGGGCTGTCCATTTCCGTCCTGTAGAAGAGCATGTATGGACAGCAGACGGGAATTCCACAATATTTGTAACTTCACTGTGAACTAGGCAAAAATGCAGAGTAAATGAAACTCGGCATAATGTTAGAGTCGTCTTATAGCGGCCAGTTGTCATTTAGCTTGTTTGGGGATAGTTTCGATAAAACAAAAGTTACAGCCATTTTCTGCAACAATACGCCCTCCGTAGATGCCCATGTATTGGCAGCAGACGGGAATTCTGTAACGTTTACAACTTCATTGCAAACTAATTATGACAAAAATAAATGAAACCCGGCGTAATGATAGAGCTGTCTTAGCGGCCAAGTTCAGTATGTTTTTTTTCCAAGTTATACCTAGATTAGATTGAGAGCTACAGAGCATTCGCTAGAAAGTTGGCCTTGGCGCAAAGTGTTTTCCGTTCGCAAACACGTATTTTTCGGAGGGTTGCCACAGACAGCTTCGCTGTAAGATGAAAAACAAATCAACCGCGAGATTGTAGAAGTTTACTTTATGTAGATCAACCCAGGCGCATGCGTCAGCCTAGTGTCTATCTCTCTGCATGATAAAAGAACCAAGTTGTTGAATGGAAAGATATGCTGATACCCTTTCGTCACTTGCACGCGTCGCACGATCACGTGATCCCATTCTCTGTATATTTAATCACTTGTTTGAAAAACAAACCAGTTGTCAGTTTACGCGCGTATCGTCCTCTTCATTTTGTCCTTAGTGCAGCTTGTGCTGTCCCCTTCCCCCCCCCCCTCCACCCAGAAAAGAAAGAGTTATGTTCAGTTACCAACTCGCCCAGCTTGCTGTGTTAACTCGACATTGAAACCATTACGCCATGGACGCATGGACAAGCGCAACCGCTGCAATTAGCAGTGATTATGCGTGTTTGCAGAGTCTTGTTATCTTTTGCATTTAAAAAAGTTGGCATTGGTCTTTGAAGTTTAGGCCAATGAAGAGAGATAAAGCGTAATAAAGGAAGCCACGAAACGTCTGACTCCGAAAGCACGAAGATCCGAAAAATCCATGTACTACCCATCATTCCTGTTATTGTGGCTGAATCCCATGGCGGCTTAACGATCGTAGAGGCAGAGTTTCCTCTAGTAATTGTAGGAAACTCTATGGGTGCAGTAGTCGAAGCCACAGTGTGATTGGCTTGTCGAAAGCTTCGGACCACGGGATAATAGGAGAGTGAAGTCTATAAGAAGGAAGGGCGCTGCGCATTCAAACTTACTATCGCGTGTGGAATGCAGAGAAGCACAGAGTGAGAAAGCCAAAATTGGTTTATGTGACATGCGTCAAGCTTTCAGCGACGCACTGTCATTGCGTGGCTTGCACACCCCTGGACAATGCTGACCAGTGTATGCGTCAGCATTTTGAAAACAAACCTCACACCAAGATGTCATATTCTATTTGGCGTGCATTTTGAAATGTACGCTTTAAATATAATTGGCCATTTTATGCACGCTCGAGAAATTCCGGCATGATACTGTGGTGAAAGAGTCGGCGGCTTTCTATAAAGAAAAAAAAGCGTGATATAGAATTTTAAGCATCTGCTTCAAAACACGTCTGTTTGTAGAAAAAACGACTTATTTGTGACTGTTGCGAGAAAGGATGAGAAAAATTTAGCTAGAAGCCGCACCCACTGACACCTAACGGGCAGCTGAGCAGTGCAAGGAAAAGAAGAAAGAAAAAGGGGGAAAATAAGCTACGTGGAGAATAAAAGTAAATAGGAACTATTCGGTACATTTACCGTTGTTTCGTCTCAACCCCACCAAGGGTGTTAATTAAACGTTAGACACGTGTCAAACCATCGCACCTCATAACCAGACGTTAGCATGGCGTGGTCAACGACTAAAAGCTCTCCGCCCCTCCTCCGATTGCCTGGTAACCAGAGAAAAGGAAGGAGGATAAGGAACCCCGTCAACGAATGGGCAAGCACAGTTAATTAGACGTGTCAAATCACCACCTATCCCTCGGCACTTATCCAATCGTCTAGGCAGCGCTCAAACCGGCTGCAGCAGAATTCCACGAAAGGCCCTCAGCCCGATCTTCACCTTGCAGGCTGTGCGAAGAATGGGGTGGGCCAAGACGAATCAACCAGGTGTCGCCGGATGATTTCCCTTTGCCGTAAACTCCAGGCCAGTGTCTTTGAGGTGAAGTTACAGCGGGTTATGGCTAACATGGGCTGGTATCGCAACGGAGTCGACGATAGTGATTTGCTGCTGGGCAGTCTTCAGATTCCCTAGTCGACTGGCCTAGGGAAGACGAGGGGATTAAAAGCAGATACTTTTGGAGAGTAGGACAGAAGGTCCTGATGTGAACTTGCTCCTGCATGGAGTGGGCTTCCGCACTGGAGCCGTGTAACTAAGCTAAATAAACCATGTTTCCTTCATTTTCTAGAACTTGACGGCAGAGTCGATGGGCTTCGCGGATTCCATTCCCTGAACGCCACCCTAGCCGCAACACCGCACTTTGAATTATAGCAATAGCAATTTACTTGGGTTATTTCGCTTCCATGTAAGGTACAACGTGAGTGCATGCCAGCTATAGGGTTGAGGCTAGGACATGGTGCCGCTCTGCCGACAAGCCATTACGATTACAGTGATATTGCTGACATTTGCAGGATCCCCGCTATTGTTCACCGACCAGTATTGAGGAGTTTTTGAACTGCACACTTAACTTGCCTTCGCCTCCTCCAACCTCTTAGGTTGGAGGAGGTGTAGATCCTGGCTAATCTGAGTGTCATGCGTAAAGTGCGGAACTAATGTAATTACGGCTTCTATAACCCTTGTGCCGCAGTGGCACATACCAATTCTGGAGGATTGAAGAAGAATGGGTACATAAACACCGGCACAGGACCCATTTAATATCATGCGTTACGCCACTAAAATGTTTGTGTGCCTTAGGAATACCCATATGCCGCCACTGTTACGTACATATTTATTACAGTGGTTTATTCGATTCCGCAAAACAGAGGTGTATTCGCAACTTGCACGGCCTATAGGGGTGATGCGGCTGTACATTCAACATAGCGGTCGTGAAGCCGTCGCGACGCTGCCGGAACGTGCACGTTTGGAGGAGAGAGGCATTCTTTCAACTGCAGGTTTCCTCCGATTTATGTTATTACGTAGGCAAAAAAGCCATCAAAATATTGTCATATCTTAAATACATGAATGCACTCATATTAAGCAAATAAATGCATAAAATTGTAAATACTGCAAACGCAGCAACTAGTCGCGTTTATAACACGAAATCATTGAATGGGATTTATCACAAAGCATGAAATTATCACACATATGGGTTAGTAAAGCGAGAAAATTCTCAGAGACGCGTTTTAGCGCATTTCTTCCTGGACTTCACCTCGTGGCATAGCGTTTAGTTCACCTCAATGTCGGTCAAGGGCTGCCAAATTGGGCATGTTTTCAATCAGTGTGTAGAAATACGAAAGCAAGATAAAAAGGTCCAAGTGGAGTTTGCGCTTTTGTGAGCAAAAAAAGTAGTGAACGAATGAAACGAAGTAGGGAACCATGCTCTTATATTTCGTTCTCTAGACCAGGAGACAGTGGGAAACTCAAAACAAGAAACCGGCGAGTAGTGAACATAACCCGTGCACGGTAAAAATCATTGTATTTTAAGAAACTTTGCTTGTCCTTTTGATTCTGCGTTTTCGTTCTTTGAGGAATGCGAGGAATGCGAGGAAAAACGAAGATAATGGGCGGGCACGACAAACTACCGGGAACAATCCAGGGGGGACTGCAGCAAACGCGGGAGATGTCAAGGTCATGGATTACAGGAAAGGTATTTTCTAGGTACTTGAGATTCGGAATGAGGCGAGGGGCGCCTTGAACGTGAATACCTCGTGTTGCATTTGAGGCATACAGCGCATAGCCGCCATGTGCGCTGTTCTTTCTGGCTCACTGAAAAAAAAAAACGAAAGAATTACTTGCACGACGCAGGGATATAAGTTTGGTACCCCAATACAGCAGTCCGATGCTCTTACCATTAGACTACAATAGCACTTATTTTCTTCTTTGTTACGATGCAATATAATATTGTAGAAAAAGCAAAGGAAAACAGAAATTGAAGGGGTCTCCAAAAAGACACTCTGAAGAGTAAGGCTAGCAAATGCGAGCGTCCAATCAAAACAGCCAGACCGGCTGTTATTCTTGAGTTGCATACAGAGTGCGAACTTAAGCAGCAGATTCCCCAAAAAACGACCAAGTGCGTCGTGGTGATTCAGCATTCCTGCCACCAATTCTGCTGCGCCAAAGGCTATGTAGGCTGAGTAATATGAACATGCATCATGGGATAGGCCACAGGCACTTTTGAAAGGACGGAAGTGAATTATGCATAGTGTGACATATGAATCTTATTTTAGTGTTTTTTGGAGCACGTCATAGAACAAGGCGTCCTTAGAATTTACAAAACAGAGATCAATCGTTCCCACACGCAGTTACAAACAACAGTTTCGTGAGCATGGCACGAAATAGCCTTTCTTCTCAACCCAGATTCGATAGGAATTATTGCCTAATGTAAATTTAAAAAGAAGTTTCCTTTCAGTGATCATTCACCGGACACGCTTAAGTACACTTACATCTTGGAATTTGCATTTCAAGTCATGTGCACGATAAACGGCAACAGGATACAACATGTCTACAAGTACAGTAGAAATTTCGTTGTGGTGGACCGTGAAAATGCAAGCCATAATAAAGTGAGACCTAATAAAGCAAATACTTTCGAGAAATTTCTTTAAGAAGCTTTCCATCGTGTGTTTGCTACTTTTGTCTGGAGCTCATGTATACGGAGGCAACGCAGCGTGAGGACTTTCTTCCTCTTGAGAGAGGAGGCATCGACTTGGTACACTTCTTGTTTAGGCAACTTCACCATCTGCCGCCTATTCGTTTTTCTTTATATTGATAGCCAATTTCTAAAAGGAATATTACAATTTCGTTTATGCAGCTACCTTCCTGAAATAGTCTTTTCGTCATCTGTCAGAGTTGCACAACGGCTTCTTGAGGTCACAATAGCACGAGTACTTCTACCGTGCCAACGCCAAGCAGCTGGGATACATAGCGCAAAAAATGACATAGGGACACGCAGGAACACACGACGAGCGCTTCTTGTCCCTGTGTCATTTTTTGCGCTATGTATCCCAGTCTGTATGTATCCCACCAACACGCCCAAACTTCTTCCCTGCCAAGCAGCTCTTTGAGATGATCGCCACGTGTTGATTGTGATGGTATTTCTCATACTATGGGCTGCTCAAGTCTCTTCACGTCATTTCTGGATAATGCGTGTCGAACGTGGCGGCACCATAACCAAGCAAACGTATAAGTTCTGCAAAGACTGTACACCTTTACGCCTTGTAACTGCTTATGAGCACATGTATGTTTGAGCTTGATGGTATATACCACGTTATCGTTCAGTGAACTGTCAAAAGCGGCTACTCCTGCTGGGATCGATAAAGGTACGGCCAAGGTATGCCTCTCTCCACGCCGTGCGATAAGCTAAATTTAGTTTCGATTCCGTCACGCGTGGCGCGACAAGGGCGCCATTTGTGCACGCGACACAGGCAGGAGATAGCAATGGCGTCCCTCCACCACACAACAATATTGAAGCTAGGTGCGTGGGTAGTATGGTTGCAGAGGTATAAGTGATACTACTATAACGTGCTTTAATGCATCAGTTTCAGCAACTTTTCATCGGCTTTAGCTCCCGTTTTTATTAATGACATATCGCGTCAAAAATTCAATGAGCGCAGCAACGTACGGTAATGGCCAGCGCCGTAAAATGGCTGACTGTGTGGAAATAATTTGAAAGGAACAGGTGCTGCTGCAGTTTCTATACATATAAGGAAAAAACTGGCCTCCATTCCCGCCGGACCTCCTAATCCAGCGTTGAGGACAGTCGGCATCTGTCAGTTAATCTTGCGGGGCGTATATTGATGCATTGTTTCAGGAAAAGCCGCCCACCTCTGCGGAACATTTTCTTTCCTATTCGTACAAATCCGGATTACCACGCCACCGGCGTCATCGAAAGCGGGCGTGTTTTGCTTTCACTTTACAAGTTGCGGAAAGGAGACTAGAGAGAAGACCCCGCCTTGACCTTCCCTAACACTGGAAGCAACTTTCACCAACCCTGACGTGGGGCCCCGCTCACCGGTCTGGTCCATTCTTATCTCCTCGCCTTCAACTCGACGAGTTAGCTTGTTCGGAGTAAGGCATGATTGACCTCCCCACAAGAAGTGCGTTCCCTTCCCAGAAGCGATAGGTTGGCGAGAGTAGCGAAACGTTCGAGCGAAATCGGGGTCACTGGGACGTAGCCCCCGCGCGGACCCTTTCCTAATGTTCTCCTCCTCACTCACTCTCCCTCCACTACCCCTCTCCCATTCCTCCTTCTCACGATCTTCCATCCGACGGCGCGCACGTCCGATGACAAGCGGCCGTAACTAAACGGGGCCCCGGTTTCCCTCGTCGGCGTCACGTTTTTGTCCAAGGTCCGCAGCGCACCCTATTCGTCACACTACCACTCGCCTGGCCAGCCGCGGTGCGGAGAGACGTCAGTCGCATCACTATCGTTGTCTCTGTTGAGGCGCGTGGTGGCCAGGAAGTCGACGTCGGAAGTCAGTGGACCGCGAAGGCGTGTGACGATATCAGAGTACACACATGGCCAGCCCGGTGCACCGTAGCTTGCTGGTGATATTGGCGGCGTGGAGCGCTTTCCTTTCGTGCCCGCTTGCGTCGTACGCTGCTGTTCTTGGTAGGTACCCTTTCTGTTCCGCATGTTGCGACATCCGCTTGGCACAGGAACTTGCCTAGCCAATGCATGGGCGTTCGATAGGAGTAAATATAAAAGGTCTAAGAGTGGTAAACTATTTGTTCTTTCAATGACGCTTTGTGTTCATTTGGCTTTTTCTCATATTGCTTCATTATAATTGTCTACTCTTATGCGTCACTCGTAAAAAGAACTTTGATATTCATACCTTGTTCACGGTTTATCATGAGTAGTTTATGCATCTGAAGTTTTATTACTCGCATTTTTATGGAACTTTTTCGGTTGCTAAATTTTTCGCCCTTGTGCTGGTGTGGAGCCTCGCTCTTAGCAATCGAGACGCATTTCTGCGTTCAGTATCTGCCGTATCATTACCGGTGGGGTAAAGGCTGTGCCCCTCATTTCAGCTGTTCTTCTATTGTATGTAAACAACTGGAACCAGCGCTACTTCTTTCCTGGCGCTGACTTCTGCTTCCTGGGTCCCTTCCACTTCCTTTTTCTTATTTGTTCATCCGCCCTTGCTCAGCGCAATCAGCAATTCTGCTGTCTAGCAGCAGCAACAAGCTGCTTCCGACTTCCTTATTCACCTGACTTGTGTCTGCTTCGCTTCCCACTGATGCGCTGCCGCATTGCGATCACTGGGCTGGAAAGTGCTCTGAAAACAAGAACAAAAAAACGAATAGTATCCTTCACGGCTCATAGATCACACCGTCTGACATTTTTTTTTTTCCGCACACTGGGATGTTCAATGTTCGTGCATACTGAAATTAAGCACCTTTTCGGTACAAATAAGGCTTTAGTAATTTTTTCCTTCACTTTCTCTTGCACGCACATTAACGCCTGGTCGCCGAAGTGCAGGTGTACCATAAAGAGAAAAGCAAAAAACAAAAGAAAGTCATGCAGATCCCACGCGCTATGGGAATCGGTGTAAGCGAAGCTTTCCGTGCTGAATGCTTTGATTGACGATAATTAGCGGCGATGTTGACGAGTAAAGCTTAATTTCTCTAAAGTTTAGGTTAGCACGAGAGTGGTGAGTTCATGTTAAGCGTTACCCTGCGGGCATCACTGCTGTTTGTCTGCACAGCACGCAGTACACACAGGGAGAGGTGTTTGCTTGAGGCGTTGTTGTGCGCCATATTTTATGACCTCTGAGAGGGTTGAGCGCTGTCATTGCCTCACATGGGACATCGCATCGTGGCAGAAGTATTAACCTTGAATTGGATTATGGGGCTGTACGCGCCAAAACCACAGTCGGATTATGAGGCACGCCGTAGTGGCAGACTGCGGATTAATTTTGACATCGTGCTGTTTTTTAACGTGCTCCAGAATCTCAGTGCACGTGCGTTTTCTATTTCTCCCCCGTCGAAATACGGCTGCCGCGGTTGGGATCAAAACTGCGACCTCTAGCAATTTTAGGTTGGCTTCCCTGAAAGGCGCTTTTCTACCCAAAACTTTTTTTGCAGGTTACACCTGTTTCTGTACACGCAGTTCTCGCAGGGACATAAAAGTTAGCGCGAAGGCTTTGTGCGAATTATGAAGAAAAGTTCCTGACGTCTTAATTTCCCCTCAATTGCTCACCTTATCGAGGGATAATTTATTGTGCCCATTTCGCACCCTTTATAACCAACTAACCTCCGCAGAATGGAGGGTTGGGTGGTGGTAAAGGCGAGGATACTGGATGAAAACAATGCTTCGTTCTACTATTCTGTAAAAAAATAGGTTTGCTCGGGAAACAGCTTTGCTAGTCTTGCTTACTCATACTCTTCTCGCCTGCCGCTCTGTGCCGGGTGGCGACAGCCACGTCGTCTGCTACGATGCGCGTCATCTTCAACCTCACGGTGACCTGGAGTGGTATTTCACTATATACAGATGTTCGTGGAAGAAATATCTGCACCAAAGTGTTCCCAGAAGATATACTGCGTGACGTATTGTGATTCGAGTTATCTGCCTTGAAACTTCGAGAAGTAGCAAGCAGTCATATTGGAGTAGTCACAGTAGAGCAGGCAACGCGTATGACGGCTGCTGACCACGCATGCATAGGCAGCCGGCTGAAGAGAGATTGAAAATGGGGGAGCGTGACATGAAACTAGTTTCAAAGTTGTCTTGTTGGTACGACCATGTCAAAGAATGTCGCCACCATGCATGGAGAGGGAATGGAGGTGCGCATTGAAGCGCCCTAAACATGACTGCCTCCCCCACCGTGCTGGTATTGACTAGGCAGTTAAGGTGGGGACAGCATAACTATGCTCTCCCTTCATTTCAGTCTAGTGGAACAAAATCTGGAAGAATTCCCGGCTTGTCAGCTTATTTTTCTTAGAACTGAGAAGGGAGTGCATTCCGAAGGAGAAGAATGCAAGGCAATGAACTACGCAGGTGGCTGAGATGGGAACGTTTGCTTTTCATGAGGCTCGTCGGGGGTTGTCTCCTGCAGTCAATTCACATTGTTGCCTCTCTTTCCTTTTCACAGCTCAACAAGCAAGCTACCAGTGTGGCAGGCAGATGATACGTGATGGGAGAATCGTGGGTGGACACGATGCTTACGACGGCGAATTTCCTTGGGTGGTACGTGTACAAATCTAGCGCCCTCGTGTTGCTTTTCTTTGTGCCGCCGTTTAGCGTTAGTTGAAAAGCTACAAATCCGGTTTTTCAAGTCCAGAAAGCAACTCGCGGGGCAAAAGAAAAACAGGAAGGTTTAGAAATGCAGCTTTGCATAGCCACAACTGCACCCTCTGCTAGGTTCTTTGGTGCGACCAGCCGATAGCGCCGCCTCATAACAGGTGGAATGTCAGTGTATTGCTGCTAACACCACTTCCTGGTTTCCACTAATATATGACAATATCTGCCCGAGAACATCTCCTTTATTTTAGTATTCATATTTAGGATTCATCGCACAAAATGCATTTATTGCATCTTGTGCGATGAATTCCGACCTCTATGAAAATAACAGCGATGTGCTGCCCGCCAGCAAAAGTTATCAACAAGTATAAAATTTACAAAACTCTTCGCACGTAAAAGCTGTTAATTGGTCGCAAGCTGATTTCACTTGTTGCTTCCGAATGGTTCAGGCGTATGAACGGCGTAGTGAATACGGGTCTTGGGCGCGGATTCACAGAGCGAGTTCGTGTGTTATACTTTAGAATACCTTTGCAAACGCCTGTTTGCATGTAGCAGTACAAATAACGCCTTTCTTAATTTCTTCCCTCACAGGCGTCTCTGCGTCTTTACGGTCAGCATTTTTGCGGCGGCGCTATTCTTAACAAGCGCTGGATTATCACGGCTGCGCACTGTCTTCGCAGGTAAATACTGTTTTTGCTATATGCACACACTTTTTTTGCACGCGCGCTGGTTTATTTAGGCTATATCCTAATGTTATTATTTGCTGTTTGGGGGTATGTAGATATGGGTATTTAGTGTTTCACTTTAGCCATAACATCTGTCAACCACAACATTATTACAAGCCCTTGGTCTCTACTTTTTTATTTTCTGTATTTGTTTCTATCTGTGGTCGTCAGAACATTACCGCTCTCTTAATCATTCGTAGACAAAGATGCTTAATGCCTGGAGGAGCTAATAAAGCTATCATTTTATGCTGAGAGAAAATTTGTGGCCCAGATTACATCTTCGTAAACATACAAAAATGAAATGCCGCTGCAAGCTTGAGTAAATCAATTTCGACAGAAATCACTCCAATCACATAATATTCCTCATCAGTCATCGTCACTTATGTGTGGCTTTTATTGCATGCTCGAATGGTCCTGCGACATTTTCTCTGACTTTGTTCTGACAATTCTCTTTCTTTAATCTGGTTCTTTAGCAAACCACCGCGGCTCTTCAGCGTTCGGCTGGGAGAGTACAGCATAGGAAAGACGGAGGAAGATCATGAACCGCAGGATATCCGCCTGGTCCGCTACATCATCCACCCACGTTATTCGCAGCCCAGGCGATACAACAACGACGTCGCCCTATTAGAGCTCGCCCAGGATATAAAGTTCAACCGCTATGTCATTCCCATCTGTCTTCCGGAAGGGCCGCTACAGCTGAAAGGAAGATCTGCTACTGTCGCCGGCTGGGGCAACATCAAGGATATCGACAAAGGTGCGTTTTAGAATGCTTTACTCATCAACGGACATTAAATAAAAACGCCAAATCAGCTTAAACTAATAAATCATTCTTTCGGAACTCAATTTTCGCAGATTTGAAGGATGCATTTCGATTATTAGAAAAGGAAAGCCAGAATTTTATTTTTTTAATTTCGCGCCGGAGCGCCAGCGTGGGTAGGTCAAGGTGACGTGACGGATTCCAAAGCATATTTTTGTAAATGGGTCATTGGGGTGTTGAGTAAAGGCTCTTGAAAATTTCCGACCGTTGGCCGTCCCGTAGAACACAATGCAGCACTTCTTTACCCATTAAATTCTCAAAGCGTGAGCAAACGGCGACAAAATTGATTACGTCACAGAGAAATTTAAGCCAGCATCATGCCCCGTCTTTTGTTTTCGCGTCTCATCCGGCTTGCCAAGCCTGTTTTTACTGTAAGAGTGGCTTTGAATTTAGTGTTGTAAAATAGTAATTTACCAGTGCAGCTCAACTTATTCTTCTTTTTAGTGTGTCTTTTAATGCTTGCGGCTGAGACGACGTGATGCTATTTGTTTACGAGGCTCTCTTACTCACTTGCATATCTTTAGAATTACTGCTGGGTAAAAGCTCGCGTTTTGCCTTCTAGGAGTGTTAAAACTGGAAAATGCGTCATTTGCAATATATTACATGTTTGTTCTATTGCTCCGGTTATTTAAAGAATTTCACTAAATGGCAGTGTGGTGGTGCCGCTCGCGTCGTTATAGTTTAGCGTATTGTAACCTTAAGGAATCTAGGAGAAATGCGAGCAATCTTGGCAAGTTAGTTGATATAAGTGTTCACGCTACACACAGCTGTGCAGGACCAAGTATGCATTAAGCGTATTCAAGATAGTGCAGTTCGAAACTTTGGTCCAGAAGCCAAAATCTAGGTTTTTTTTTTCTTCAAGTACAAGATGAATGTATTCGTCTGTCTGAACCGATAACTCTTATCTTTTGTGAGAGCTAAGAAGGCTTGCTGCTTCTACAGACCAGACGCAGAGGTAGTTACGGTGGGTGAGGTTCCCGGAGGGATGCTTGGAGTATACAGATACTGAAATATATTAAAACGCAGTAGGAGGAGCAGGAAATAAAGAGAGGAGGCAGGGTTGTTAACCAAAAATTCGTCGGGTTGGCTGCCGTACTCTGGGGGACAGGAAAGAAGGAATACAACGATAAGATAGAAAGAGGGAGAGAAAAGCCGCGTTGAACTCGCACACGCACGCCGAGGGCCTGAGCGGGTCAAAGACGTTCACATAAAGCATTCGCCCTCAAGAAAGACAAAAGAATGGAAGCCATGCATTCAGTTCTTCAATTTGACTCCAAAACTACAGGGCTGGTAGGTAAATGTGACGTCACAAGTTTCAAGATATATTCTCATGGTTGGGCCATTGTACGTATATAGTAAATGTTTCCACAACTTGCTACGGTTTTGCTCATTTACAATGCAGTGTAAGTTAAGCTTAACCTGTAAAGAATAAACAAAGCCCGAGAAGATGCCGTTAAAATCCATGTCGTCACGTTTTGGCTGGTGCAGGAACTACCAGGTGGCTTCGCCATCCGTCTTTCGTTTCGTTTTTGCGTCTTTTCTGGCGTTCGCTCGTGGTATAACTGGCTCTCACAGTACTGTAAAGGCCTAACTGACTATTAAAGCGCAAATTTTCTCTTTAGAGTCACTATAAAGCTAAGGAGACGGGCGACCGCTTGTCCTGTTGTAAACCCCAGTAGTGTTGTTCTCTTAATAAAAAAAAAAACACTTCAACCTGTAGTACCCGCCGATTAATACCAATGACATTTTCAACTTTCTCTGAACCGTTCAAGACTATTTTCTTCAATCGCTTTCATGCATTTGGCTATTGTACACTTCTGAGTATCATTCACCTGCGTTTGCCACAGGCCTTCCTTGCTGCATGAACAACTGTGGTTGCAAGAAATTATTGTTGAATACTTACGCACCCTCGAATTGTATTGCAATGAGTGCGTGATGCGACCAATATCTTACCTAATAAATATAGATCCTTGTGTTAGAGTTCACAGTCGGCTTCAAGGTTATGCAAAAGTGCTAAAAATATGTTTTTATACGGTGCCTAATTATGACTAAGAATCAAGATATCCAGCATTTTATGTTATTTTACGCGAAGATAGTTAAAGTTATTTTTGGTTTAGAACATGAAAAAATGTTGTGCCACATTTAATTACTGAAAATTTTGATTGCGCTCATGACATCGCAGGTGTAAGCTATGTTGTTGAACGAGTCGCTTTTATTTTAAAAGACTAAACTTATCTTCCGATGCATGATTTCTTTCATTCCTGCAACATTTTAAGCACTATTGCATCCTTGTTAAAAATGCTACGTTGTTCAATGCCGCTGACCGTTTAGTGAAGCTTCGTTTAAGTTTACTCCGTGGGACATCGCCTAAGACGGGTTCCTTTAAAATTCTCTGATATTATCAATACCTATACCTGAGAAATTTTTGTCCAGATTAAAGATAAGAAACGTGCTTTCCACTAACATCTTGCTCTTTGTTAAATTCACCCCCGAAGTCATTCAGTGGAATATTCTTATACCTCGCAATAAATATAGAAAGGAACAGTCTGGACACGCACGCCAATGTTATTTCGAGATACGAGCGTGTTTAGCGGCAATAAGGTTAAGCCTTCTTTCTTATAAACTCGTACCTAAAGCACGATCTAAGGCAATCTTCTCAAGTTCAACGCACTGCTCTACAACGTTTGTCACCCGCTGCAGCAAAACAAACGCTTCGCGAAAAGCCAGACGTAGCCGAAAACGCCAAAGACAGCAGCATTGCCGTCAGTAATGGGACGTATCAGTCGAAAACATCCAGAGCAAAGCGGCATTCCTCGAACCCATTCAGTGCAGGCAAGAAGTGAGGGTAAATACGGGGGCATTAGCGTTCCTGGTACATCGTAACCGTCGCTGTTCGTCGAATGTATATTGCATGGAGCGGCCGCCCACTGTCCCCCCGTCATTTCACGCTGTTGCACTGAAACGCATCGGTTGCCCGTCTCTCCGTTAGATTCCTCGGGGGATGGCTTCGCCGGAGCGAGGAAAGACATTCTGCAGAAGGTGACCGTGCCCATCGTTGCCAACGAGGAGTGCAACGGCTGGTACGCCCAGTCGGGCAAGCTGGTGCATCTTCAAGACACGCAGCTTTGTGCGGGCTTCAAAGAAGGAAAGAAAGACGCCTGCCAGGTAAGATAACCACGGGTCTTGCCGTCTGCCTGAGCGCGATTCAAGTAACCCCGCTCGCAACCGCGGTCATTGTTGTACAGTGCTGACGTAGTCGCATGCCTTTTTCACTGAGTCACGCAGCGTGTTCTCAATGACTCGAAACCGAAAATAGGGTTGGCACTGGAGATTAGGCACGATTCGCTCGCGTCTGCTTATGTTACATATTTAGAGATAATGCTTCCAGGCTATTTGTGGAATTGAGGTGATCACCTTGTTGGGATGCGCTCGGGGATAATAGAAGCTTTCAGTGTGCCCAATGACGTCGTTCTTGAACTGTTTTCGCGGTAGTTCATTGCCACATGACGCCGGCTGACATTGTTTTTTGTTGACATTGGCATTCTTGATATTGTTTAGTAACTGAAGCCACAGGGAAATTCCGGCGAATGCTAAACCTGTTGTGGCTTCTTGAAAAATGGCTAGGCCGGAGGTTGATGGGACCATGGTACTGTCCATTTGCGTTTATACGCCAGACCTGCCTATCCACTGCAGAATTAAACGACAAAGCATAACCCAGACACATTTTAACGAACAGTGGTAGAGCGTCAAGTTATGCCACCAACGCTGGCAGTTCCCGTTTTTTGTCAGCTTTATTTTTTTTTTACTGGTTAACTAAGAAGTCGGGATGAGTTTAACCTTGGTTTGGACAGCGACAGAGAGGTTCAGGAAACCTCCGATTCTCTTGCGGTTTCAGATACCAGAAATTATTGTAGTGTAATTGTGCGATTATTGTCATGAATGGCAAAAGTACGAAATCACTCCTTGCAGGTACAAAATATGCCATCAAAACTTGTCATGTTAAGCTGTATTAATTTTGGGGGGGCACATATTAGCTTGACTTCTTGTTCTGTTCACAAAGACAACTTGATTTTTTTAGTTGAGCGAACTTCGTTGATGCACTTGGACTCATTCTTTCGAAGAAGAAGGCTTCGAGGCACAAGTGTTTTCCTAGTGCCCTTCGAACCACTTTATCTGCGCTCGAAGAACTAACCGATCACATTTTTTCCCGCTGCAGGGTGACTCTGGCGGCCCCCTGATGTTCTACGACGGCTCCAAGTACGTGCTGATTGGTGTCATCTCAGCGGGATTCGGCTGCGCACGGCCCTTGCTCCCAGGCCTCTACACGAGGGTGTCCGAATACAAGCCCTGGCTTAACAAGTACATAAATTCTTGAAGAGCGGCCCTGTGCTGTGCTAGGAAATTGCTATAAATGTAGCTGCTGCAAGGACACGAACGCATGAAGTGATATGTGTCATGGAAATATATCGATCGTGACCGAGCACCCGAACAGTCTGCCTCTGGATCTTCCACTTCGACATTTTGGAAGAAGCTTTGGTCCACCTACAACATGCATTCGCGACTCTTCTGTGTAGCCTAGTCTCGTACCTCGACCCAGTCGAGCGCTTGCTCGTGTCTGTCGTGGTTGCATTCAAGCACGTTTCCTGGCTAGATGTGTGTGTTCTGTTTCAGTCTGCTAAAACTCATTGTGCAAGATGAAAATTTAACACTGCACCAAAGAAACGACCTACGAGAAGTTTTCAAACATAAAAGGGTATAGATGTAAAAGTGTATAGATGTATGCCGCAATGGGTATATAATTATGAACGGCAGTACTGGTAGCGACCTCTTGTGAAACTGCGATTAACCATAATGACATAGGAGCGTTCTCGCATGGTCAGACTATGCAACATTTTCGGCAAAGAATATTATGTCGTTATTCCTGTGACGCCTAGCGTACGAACATTTGGATAGGTGCACTTGTCAGGCACCCCGATTTTTTTTTTTGAAATTTTACACAACCTTCAGCAGCACGTTTACGCTGGCACTTGAATGGAACACTGTGATAGCAATGCTAGGTCAGCGCGTTTAGACCCAGTGCAGCTCCGCAAGATGTCTCCACCAGCAATGCTGTTTGTTTGTGCACTTTTCGGTGCGTCGGTATACGTCTACGCTAGCATCTCACCCTGTGCTAAAACCTGTAACGTTTACGAAACCATGCTAATAACTAGTGGACGGAAACATGTTCTGCTGTTTACAACAACAAGTAACTTCGTCACCGTGCATTACGATAATGAGTAGTGATATCGTTATTTACCTATATGATTCAGGGCTGTAGAATTGCGATCAATTTCGCGCTTTGGATGGCGCATTTAGTAAAGACTGAGCATGTTTATGTTTAATTTCTGCTGTCTTTTAATTTGGCTTCTTTATCAGGCCGTAATTTCCTCCGTGAATTTTTTAAGGGAGATAACTAAGCTTAAGATTGCGCGAAGGTTTTCGAGCCTCCTCAGGAGTCAATCTAGAAGAGCGGACAGTTTTGTTATATTTTGACTGTATGCGTGCCGTTCTTGTTTTGCATGTTTAAGTGTGTTATTACGTGCATGTTTTCAATCTCTTGTACTTTACCTAGTCACCTAATCTTGTGAGCCCAGTGACCCGATCTTGTAAACCAGTGTTGCCTCTCTGTCTACCTTTATGTGGAAAACGTAATAAAATTACAAATGTCTTTGCTCTGCCGGTTCCCTTGTCTGGTTGTTTTCCGAAGTACTGCACAAGTGCAGCATCATATATTCTTCACTGCTAGCATAGAGTACTGATAAATTGATTTTTCTCTATAATTGTGTTTCTCATACTATCGGCCCTCTACAAAACTATTCCCTAACACCTCGCTTCCAATAGAAAGCAGTGATTCTTAGCACTAAAGACCTTCTTGTCAGAAAGGACTGCATTCAGATACACTTGCCAGTTCAGATTATAATTAGCAGCCTTTTTAAATTATTACTGTGGTTTTACCTGCCAAAACTAGGATATGGTTATGCGGCACGCCGTAGCTGGGGACTTAGGATTTATTTTGACCACATGGGGTTCTTTATAAAGTGCACTCAGTGCATGGTTCACGGGAGTTTTTGCATTTCACCCGTATCGAAACGCGGCCGGGATTTGAACCCGCGACCTCATGCTTACCAGCGCAACGCCATAGCCACTAAGCAACCACGGTGGTTAGTGAACTGCAGTGAACAGGCGTAATTTTTTATTACAGCGAAGCTTTCTTTGCTTCTCGCTTCGACTTTATCGCCACTGCTGCTCTCTTGCTCATCGTGTCGGGGGTTGTTGAAAACGTGTAGAACCCACATGGGAAATAGGAAGAAGGAAAGACGACGCTAGGTAGCATGCCTCAGTTGGGGTCTCTTCGCTGAAAGAGTAAAAAAAATAATTAATTATGCAGATCCCACACACTGTGAGAACCGATATAAGCAAAACTTTCTTTGTGGCTTGTGTTCATTGACAATATTTGGCGGTGATTTTGACGGTATGCGAATGTCATGACGTGGTGTTACATTTTACCTTGCGGGCACCATTTGCATTTGTCTACGAAGTACACAGAGCGTACCGCGAGACGTGTTTGCTTGAGGCTTTGTTGTGGGCCACTATCCGTCGCCTGCGAAAACGTTAGCACTGTCATTAGCTCACAAGGAACAACGAATCCTGGCATGAAGAGACACATATATTTTATTGCAGCCTTAACAGAAATAGCTGCCACATCTCGTGCCAGACGGACCAGCTCCCGCTGGCCACCGGGGCTTCTATCCCGAAGCACAGCCTGTCAGTGTTGCAGGGTTGGGAAATTGTGGCTGAAGTGTTGATCTGATGAACCACCGCTGGGCTTTAATGCGGTGTGGCGTCTGCACTCTGCAGGTCAGCTGTCAGCATAAACAAATTGACTCGATATTTATTTTTCAGGAATAACGTGAATGTGCCGTGCCATAGCTTGAATTAATATTATCAATAATATTATTACATTGTTACAGTTTGTCCGCAGCAGTTGCCATGTCTAGTATGTGTGTTTCTTTACCTGAAGAAAACAAGCAATAACTGAGGCAGGTTTTCTGACAGCGCCTTCCTCTTTTCCGGTAATCCTTCCATATATGCAAGCTGTCACGAGCGAAGAGTGGTTATTCTCCCGTATGGTTATAGCACATTATTCTCCAGTTGGCGTATAACACACTCTGTCTTTCCTCTTTCTACCATATATATCTTCCCTCTGGCCTGTTGCAGGTGAGTACAAATCTAAGCGCTGAAGCTTTTGCAGGGAGCTTGCGCGTAATTGCAGCCTTTAAGAGGGCTTTGTGTGGACGGCCAGGGAGTTACAGAGGGCATTGTTGCGACGTCCCCGGAGATCTTTGGAAATGTGTCACAGACATCGTTCGCGCGTACATTCACGTGCATTCACAGGCTTGCAACCACCTCGCGAGTCGGCTTGCAAGGTCGCAACAGCAGCAGCAGCACTGGCAAAGTCAAAGAAAATTGCAAAGTAAGCTTCGCTTTGGAACACCTCCGGTGGCTGGTTTCGAACCAATGTAGTAGCCGACGCTCTATACCCATAGGCCACCGACACTGTTTTCTTTTTCTTCCATAGTATATAACACAATTACAAAAACGTGCGATTATAAATTATATACACAGCGGAAAGAACTGCCATAGCCGTACCTACAAACATGTCATAGGCAAGTAATAAAATAAACAGTTCTCTTAAAGGAAGGCAAGCAGATACACTTCATCAACAGTGCATACCATTCCGGTGGGAATTTCTATTGACCATACAGGTATTGCAGATGTAAAATATTTTGAAAGAAATGTGCCTGCAAAGATACAATTGGTTTTGCTTTCAATCTTGGGTGTGAATTTCTCATAAACAGTGCAGCCCTATAAGTAGCAATAGAACCTCCACCAAATGACGCCAAGTAGTGACGGTAAAGAATACAGTAGCTAGCAATACTGTGAGTGACGAAATCGACTTTTATCGGGCGAACCTGCGCCCACAAAGACAGGCTACACTCAAAGCACAACGAGCGACGAGCACAGTCGGTGATCGTCGAAATCTGATCAGTGGATCAAGCGCTCCGGCTTTTATACACGAGCCATAAAACGTTCCGGAGAAATCGCTTGTGCCCGCATGTTTTCCAGAAAGTTCGGCACAATTCGCGTCGCGCATACACGCAATCATATCACCCAATTAAGGCTCGGCTTCAACAAACAGAACCATGGATAACATTCCAGAAATTATGATACATGCAGGCGCACCCCGCGCTGAGCGATAACATTTGTCACACGCTGAAACGCGGTCACCCGATAAACAAGGGCGCGTGTCCATATAGAAAGATTATTAATCGTTTTTAGATGACATGATATATCGTATGGGTTAAGGCTTAGATTGAGATTTTTTTTAAACATCTTTTCGAGCATCCTTTCCCGAACTAAAATGTCGTCCTTACAGCTAAGAAGCAATGTTATTTAGTTTCCGGCCAATGTCAAAGGCCACATTTAAGGAAAGTTACAAAAATGTATTTTCAAGCTTTGACAGGAAGCGTTTCAGTATACACTTTGTGCCTTACAAAAAATTTACAGTCAATTTAGCCTACGCTCAAGCGGATGAAGGCGAAAGCCAGCGCGCTCACGAGACATTAATTAAATTACTTGACATTCGAACTAGTTGTTCATTCCTTTCATGCGGTCTCGACTCCCAACAAAGATCGTGAGTTCGAGTGCCTTAATTAACTCTATCTTAATTAACATCACCTTACTCATTAACAAAGTTTGTAGGCTGCGAATATTCAACAAAGGTTGCGAATATTCACTAAAATTGCCTAATGTAAATACGCGAGCAATGAAAGATTTGCAGCACATAGGAATGCTTTCTTGCCAAAAAAAATTGCAAGCTGTAGCTGTGCCAAAGGTTGTGGGGAACGAGTTTCGGCATAATGCTTTAGGCTTCGCACACGTTTTATCCAGTCACGTGCAGCTTATATATAACTTATAACTTGTATGCATCCAACGGAAGTCCGAGATATTTTGTTTGACCCCCCAATGACATCCACATTTCCAAACATTCAGTACAGTTCATTCGGGCTCCATGATGTACACCCCAGTTTTAACACTAGAGTTGTTCGTACAAATGAAAGCGAGGTCGTTCTCATGTGCCAGTACTTTTACCTCTTTCCAAAAACGCGGAATCATGAATATTGCTAGAGCGAATTACGCTCAAGCACGGCGATCCTAAGTATAAGGCAAATAGCAACTGTGTCGGAGGCCTCAAAAGCAAGGTTGTCTCTTGAGGCCACCGACGATCAAAAAAATGGGTGGGTAAAAACCATACCACGCTTCGTTTGTGACACCTCACAGGGTGACGCTGACAAGCGCACTCACTCACGTGTCAAAAGAAGTCGACGTTACTCCCGGTGAAACGTCTTGTAAGCCGCGTTCACATGAATGCGACAGAAGCGTATCGTATCAATGCTTACTACACTACTAGAAATGGAAACAGTTGCGCCCAAACTGGTAAAATGTAAAGTCAACGCACGATAAGTTTCTGCTCGCCACAAACGTAAACGTCAAGCAGCCTGCTTCATACTTCTTCATTCCCGCCCACTTGCTGACCATCGTATTTGCACCGCAACGTAAAAATGAGGACAGGCAAGCGGCCGTCCAGTGCGCCAGCAATGGCGCCATCAATAGTCGAGAATATTGAGCGCCTGTACGTAGGCACGATGGGACCACCAGCATGAGCGGCTGTAGCACCAATAAATGCGCAAAGCTGTCTATTGTTATTTCTTGTAATGACTAAGTAAAGCATACGTCTGAGAAGTGCCGAAACAGATAAATAAGCCAGCAGCACATACCGAAATTGGTGAATCATGTTCAATGGCAGCCGCTTTAGTGGGCACGAGGACGAAGTGAAATAAAAATGCGGAATGCGGTTTAGTTTGGAAAGCGGATAGGGCCATCGTGTCGTCGAAGCATGACAGCAAAATCACCTCACTGTTTCCCGAGAACGCCGCTTCTAATCGAGTCGTAAATGCAAAACACCGTCCAAAGCCGCAACTTCGAAGAAGTACCACGGTCGCTCGATGCAAACCACGGAAAACCTTGTGCTTTTGGATCGAGCGGCCGTGGAAGTACACTGACAACGGGCATGATAACAGCGGGAAGCAGTAGTACCCGGAAGTGGATATTGTTTTCATCGTACTTAGAATCACAACCACTCAAATAAATCACAAAAGTGCGCTAACGTTACGCACAGTCATGACGTATGGTCACTTGTAGAAGCTAGACTTTTGCGGTCCTGTGGAAGTCGATGAAACACCGTTAACTTTGCTATTACGCTGTTCTTTTGAAGAAACTGCAGCAGACGTGGGGTAGTATGTGCATTTTAGGCTGATGTACAACTGCCATTTTGTTAAATATTCTTTTGAGAACTGTGATTGTTGCTGCACCAGTCTTCATTTTCAAGGCGTATACATAACGAATATAGATTACTTGGATATAAAATAAACATACAAATGGAATAAACATGAGCTACTCTTCATAGAACTCCGACGAACTCCCTTCCGCCTTAGAACGTGAACCGCCTGCCCGATCTGCTGTTTGTATGTGTGCCTTTGTTCACGTGTGTTAGAAATGTGGTATAGTAGTTTACATACAAACGTGATATGGGCACTGTGGAAGACGAGTGGGCAGCGCGGAGTTCCGAAAGCTGATCTCGAAGGCCATGTTTCTGTGTGCTGCGAAGATCGAAATGGACTACAGGAACCAGAAATACAGCATGACCATCATGCGTCTTACATTTTCTTTTTTTCGAGTGTGAATCTCGATGGTCTGCTGCCGCTGCTTTTTATCGCGCGATGGAAGGAAATGCGTGCACAGTTCAGTGGCAACGCTCTTGCTACGTCACTGGGTGCCAGAGCACGCGGAACAAAATTTCAGATGTGGCCTCAGCAGAAGACATAGCGATCACCCCGCTTTCCCTGATGTCACGCAATTTATACTAAAATAGTGGTCACTGTTGGTGGGAGGGGCTTAACGTTTTCAAATTTATATTTCGAATTAATGTGTGCGTGCTGCGAGCCTAGTTTTCGTGCGTTCGTGTGCATGCGCGCGTGTGTGTCTGTGCGTATGTGAATTTACATGCTGGGCATTCTCAGGTACATTCCACTCTAAAGTACAATGATAAATTGAGAATAGTCTAACTACCGTGGTAACTTAAAATGAAACTACACCAATTCGCACAAATATCAGTTTTGAGAATGCTTTTAGTTGCTTTATAATTTAAGTAGGCACTAAAGAACAACAAAAAGCCGAGTAGATTGGTGAAGTATTCTTACAAGAATCTAGTTCCCTTTAATTTACTGGTAAAGGCTGGTCATACGGGGAAGACAATGGAACCTAGTTTTTCCTTTCTGAATTTTGAACTGGAACCAGGGCTTCGGTAGGTAAGTGTGATGTCATGAATATTGCACTTCTATTCTGCCCTGTTTGAGCAAATTTTGTTGGGAGGTTATGAAAATTGTTGAGACCTTGTTCCCTTTAGAACCATATGTAATACTTGTATATCAATAAAGTGTTCATTGGTTTGGAGGACACGCTGCGAAAATGCATCACGTCACAGATTACTAGTGCGGTAATTCAGGGGTGGCCGCGGCGGCTACATTTCAAAGGGGGGCGAAATGCTAAAAAACACCCCGGGTCACGTGCATTAGGGGGGACGTCAAAGGTCCCCTGGTGGTCAAAATGAATCCGGAGTCCCCCACTATGGCGTGCCTCATAATCAGATCATGGTTTTGGCAAGTAAAACGCCAGAATTCATTCATTAAGGTTGTTCTCGTGAACAAAAGATTTAAAGAAATAATTCGTATGATCGTGTTTAAGGCCGCCAGAATATTCATCGTACCGAAACATGGTATGCATGGAGAGAAAATACAGAAAAAAAGCACTGCGATAGGGTAGCAGTCGCAGATGGTGCGTGTTTTTTTAAATATGTTTTGCATGGTGACTTGCAAATGACATACCTAATGAGTTCACGCTGCCATCGCGAGACATGTAGGTTCGATTACTGAATAAAAGTGTCTCCTAAGGAACTCCGACGAACTTCCTTCCGCCTTAGAACGGCCGCCTGCCCCATCTGCTGTTTGTATGTGTGCCTTTGTTCACGTGTGTTGGAAACGTTAGGTGGCTACAACAAAAAGCCGTAGAAAATATTTGAAGCACAGCAGCTTGAAAAAAAGCATTTAGGTGATGGAGAAATCTGTGTGTAAAAACTGTGTGTCTAACATGTGTGTTATGCCTTGTGTTGTATTTCTTTAGACCATACAGAATTTCTAAAAATCGCGTGTCGTGGATAACACAATTCAAGTCATTGCGTTGTATTACTCAGCGAAAGGGACATTACTTGCACGAGAAATTGAAATGCGTAATGGACTAACTAGCAAAAAATCCATAATTAACTTCATTATTAACTTTATTTTTTAAAGATTAGCCCACTTCAGCGTCGCTTTGTTAGATATAATCAGTCCTAAATGGTATTAATCTCCCTTTAAACAATATACTCGTCAATGCTCTGTTAGCTACAATCTAGCCAGGTGCCTTCTTCGTCTTTTTTTTTCCCGTTAACTGCGCAAGCTGATATGCAGATTTTTTACTATTATTTTTTACTGTGCAAGTCCCGCTGCATTTCATTTGTTATTCACAGCGAGAATGTCAATCGTCCCCTGCCGTCACCTGCTCTAAAGAGGGTAGCCACCTCACCAAGGGCTTTCACTTTTTTTCCCAGCTTCTTTGTCTTAATATATTTATCGGGTAAGTTTAACTGTATTGTATTGTAATTAATTACTCCATGGCCCATCAAGCAATTTACGATTTGCAGCCGCTGAGTTCGCAAAGCGTATCCGGAAGGAATTTTCAGGATGAAGCCAGTTTGGAGATAATTCATGAAGCTGGTGGCAAAATGCAGTGGCGTCCCAGTTAGTTTGGTGGTTGAACGCGCAAAACAACGTTTTCTTAAAAATGTAAGGGTAACAACAGTGCATTTCCCCGCAAATTTGATGGCGCATATCTCAAGAACGATGACATCCTCAGTATTCGCTTCAAGTGCATATGCCTTGCAAACACACCGGCTTCAACGGGCAAATTGCAACATGCGCTGTAAAGTGGTTAAATTAAAATTTAAGTAGTGAATTCTTTAATTAGTCGATTATGCATTTTTATGCATGCCACCGCTACGAGTAATCCAGCTCAAGGAACCCAATTACGACGTCTTCTATAGTCTCTGTATGGTCTAAAAAAAACATATTTTGCTCAAGCTACGTCACCACGAAAGATTGTCATGTTCAAATCACACCAGCTATCTGCTGAACGTACTCAAGTCGCCAGTATTCTCTCCCACGCGGTAGTGTGCAACAACCATCGCTTTAGACCCGGGAGGGCAAATGAATTACATTTCATTATACACAATGGAAAACAGCTCCAGCTGATTGTGAATATCACTTCTACTTTATTTTTCAACATTTTTTTACATGTGTAATAAACATTTTCAACACGAAAGCCACAACATTTTCATCATGTACAATAAGTGTGGAGGAGTATCACAATTTTATCCCTCCTCGGCACGATGCTTATAGAAACATTGACTTTGTCTGTGGTATTGTGCTGCCAGTGTCTGGACGCTCAGCCCTTGTAAGTTGGCGATGTGCTCGCTTGTGGGACCCGCTTGGCTGAAGAAGGCCTGGCGTTGCTTTTCTCTGCACAGCTGTTACACAGTGTCTTCGTGGCAGGTACACATACACCTCATGCGGTGCCTATGGGACGTTCATGTGCCCACACGTGATCTAAACATGCTGAAATATAAAGCAAGCGCCATTTTATTAACGCATTGAATATGTGATGGAGAATACTGTTGCAAATACGTGCGTGCATTGCGTGCTGGTTGCTCCTTCAGACAAGGCATATACCTTGACGTGACGTGCTGTATCGGGATAATCAAACGTGCGTTTTCCTAACATATGCAGAATAAACATATTCGCCAAACAAGATTTCAGAAATTCTGAAGGCTCACTGTTCTGTTGCATTTCCCACGTCAGGTAATTATGTGCTCCAGGCCTTCTATATGCACGCAATCAAGAAATAAAAGTTTTTGCGAATCCAGCGCGCAAGATTGGAATATACGTGAAGCTAAGCTTTAGTAAAGCAGGTTAACTAGATGCTATAAAATTGTTCACCTTGTGCGCCAAAGCGATTACGCGCCTGCTTAGCAAGACGCAATGACTACCCCCCCCCCCCCCACGCACACACACACACACTCACTTCGTGCGACGCGACCCATACCGCGTCACAGATTACGCTGTCTCTGAGATAGGCCCGCTTTACACCGCGAGGGAGCTACAGAAAGCTTCGCTTTATTAATGGAATTCTGTGGTTGAACGCGTGTGTTTGTTGCAGTCAGGTGATTTAGGCATCGCATTTTGTTTCACTGCGCAATTAGGCAGAGAACATTGCCGGCGACCAGAACATTTGCAGGTTTCGTGCAGATACTCCATGTACATATGATGCATATAAGCCGATTCAATATATCAGTGCTGCCCAGAGTTTTAGCTATTCGGCAAGAGAGCAGCACCAGCAGCCACTAAAAGCAAGGTCCGGAGCTGTTCGTCAAGAAAGTGAAAGCACAAGTTGCGCGCAACACGAGAAACGTTTGCTACCAGAAATTGCTAATTTAAGGCCACGCCGCTTTGGATGATATGCATTGATATGTTCAAGTGAGATCTTTTTAAAAGGAAAGTGCCAACAGACAAGCGACGAAGTGAAGCAAACGCTGGCACATCGTCCATTCTCTTTTGGCGCTTGTTTTTCGAGATGATTGTATACCAGCTAGCCTAGGCTACGGTTAATTTAGTGCAATAACAGTATCTGACTTAGAAATGTTGGCGAGTTGGTGCAACTTTACTAAAGAATACAGTCCTTGAGTTTTTTTGTGAGGAACATTTGGTGCAGTTATACTTACTCTAAGATGTGTGTCAGCTTGCGCCGCGTCTCAGTCTGTTGGAGAAGGCCACAGCTATACCCATCCACGTTGCCAACATCCAGTTAGCTTCCAGTTTCTCTGCAATTACAAAAAAAAAATTGTGCATGTATTGGTTGCAGCTTTACAATAGGCAGAAATTCTACATTAAAGTCTAGATGAGGAACACACAAGAAAAGCATTGTGACTGGGACAGAGCCGCTGATATGTCGTGGGCTAGAATTTTCAGGTCTGGCAAAGATTCTTACATAACATTTTTCAACTGGTTGTGCGGAGTGATAAAGTGCAAAATCATTGCTTAATAGCAAATGTGCGTAAGGATGCCTCCCACATTCATGTACGTAAATGCCCATTAGTAACATTCCGCGGATTGGATCCGCGTAGTCGAGGACGGCAGAAGACTCGGTGGAGTGATGAAATTAGGAAATTCGCGGGAGCTAATTGGAATAGGTTGGCACAGGACAGGGGTAATTGGAGATCGCAAGGAGTGGCATTCGTCCGGCAGTGGACATAAAATAGGCTGATGATAATGATGATGAGCAAGTTGTGCATCTTTTCTTTTTCTTCTGCATGGTACATAATTCCTGCAGAAACACAATAGGTGGATTAGGCAAATGAAGTAGAAAAGTTGGTATCCATCTTACAGTAGCCCGAAGCTTCAAGGTAAACCAATCTTAGCCAATCCACGTTTCGACTGTGACGAGTCACCAAGTAACCAAGGAAAGCGCCTTACGTGGGTTCAAGATTACAAGTGGTTTTCATAGAATGATCTTACGATCATTGACCGCCTAGCGGTATATGTTTGATAGTGATTTTAATGAAAAAGAAGATGCAGAAAACGACTGCAAGGATAAAGCAAATCCCCGAGCAAGATTTAAGGCAGAGGAAACATAAGGACAGGATGAGGTAAAGAACAAATTACGTCATCCAACAAAGTGTCATTATTGTGACCTTTGCCTGTCGATACACTGTTGAGATTACTTCATTCTGGCCATACCTGCGAAGGAGTTGTCCTCCGTGAAAGAGAAGCTAGCCTGATGTGTGACGTTGAGGATGATAGTGGCATCGTCAATGCCCTTGGAGTTTCTGGCGACAAACAATATTTCACCGGCGTCTTCAGGGTGAACCGATCTAATCTCCAGGGATGTGGTTCTGCAAAATGGTGTGTCGGCACTCTGAAAAGAAAATAGACAAATGTACAACCTGTTAGCATGGTAAAATAGTTCGCAACAAAAAGTGGGGCGATAAGAAGAGCTACTAAACAATTAAATATATCCACATCAAGGCAAAAGCTTAAATGACATTCAAATAAAAAAGAGGTAAAGCATCATGGGCACAACATGAAAGCATGGCCGCGTGCAAACCAATCCTGAAAGCAGTCACTTTCAAAAGGGCCTAGACAGTAACATCTGCACTTTCTTTAATGTATTAGAAGCGTAACGTCTAATCTTAAAAAGTAACGATCACATTGCGTTCACAATTAGACTTTTTTTATTCACTAGCGTCACCGTTCAGAATTCATGAGGTGAATGTGACATCATCATTTGTGGAACACACAGAATACTATAGTGTCTTTTGCTACATTAATTGTTCGGTGTCGTGAAGACATTGGTAGTGAAAGGTTTCTACCTATGGGTGAACCCGAACTACTCCGGACTCAGCCAGACAACAAGCATCTTTGGTGGTTTAACCCCAAAACAATGTCTAAAAAAATTTATAGGAACAGACAGCACAATTCCACCACTTTATCTGCATTCTCAAAGAAGAGTACATAGCTTCTACATAAAAAAGTGTTTTGCAATTGAAGATTTGCAAAATAGTGAAAACTTCCACTGTTTATTATGCTCATCGCGGCGTCGTCACTGAAGCATGACGAGTATGCTAAATATCTCACGGTACTTGGAGACTCCTGATTAAAAAAAATTATGGGGCTTTACGTGCCAAAGCCACTTTCTGATAATGAGGCGCGCCGTAGTGGAGGACTCCGGAAATTTCGATCACCTGGGGTTCTTTAACGTGCACCTAAATCTAAGTATTGGAGACTCCTGATGCCAAGAAGGGTTTGTTGCGAGCGACGTGCGCTGCCTAAATAAAGAGCGCAGCTATGTCGTTTCAGCCTTGTTTGAGAAAACTACGAAGTACATCATGGGAAAACGCTCACTGCCGATGTGCCACCGGGTGAGCACGCATTTGGTTTTGAAGAACGAAATAAACTCGTGATCCGTTTGCCAGTGAAGCAATTGGTGCACCCAATAAGCAACACTAGTCGACATTTTCATGAAAAGAACGTGATCATAACCTCTGTAAACGGCATCTCAAGACAAACTAGGCCTGCAGATGAAATCCCTTTCACGTGAAAGATTAAGAAGCATGCACACTATTATACCTGGCGCTCCCCTCTCAGCAAAGGCGCTTCTCCGGCCAACGTGCTTATTTGAATGACATTCTCGTCGCGAAGGGTGTTCGACGGTTGGTGGCTGGTAAAGAGACAAGCACCGCAATCAAAATGATTGACAACACTTGTGTGTATGATCGATGGTGCTCGTGTGTGTGAAAGCGTTAGGATGCGTACCTATGGCTCTGCTGCGGCGGCTAGCCTACATTCCTCGAGCCATCCCTCCCAGAGATCAGCACCCGAATGTACAACGTGGAGAGTTCTATGAAACCTTTTTAGCCTTGCTACTGGCGAAGAATATGGCCTGTCCTAAAGGTCAAGCGCTTGACACAACCAGGTCGCGAGTTCAATGACCCTTCCATGGCCTTGCTGCTAGAAAAGAATGATGTGATAGAACAGTCTGCAAATCCTGATGCACTAGCTGTCACTTCCTTTCGAATCCTTGACATGTAAATGCTGTGCACTTAAAGCTTCTTTTCTCGTCCCGCCGATCTTCTCTTTCGCCTCGCACGGCGTCAGCCCTGGAGTTCCTGTGGTCGTTATCGTAAAGGTGCAGTTAACGTAAGCTGGACAGTGATCTTAGTCTGGAGCTTCAGCTGCAATTCAGCTGAAGCAGCTTCAGCTGAGAGCGAGTCACCAATTGTCATCGGGGTGCGACGTCACTTCTTTGTCGCACTGTGGGAGGCAAAAGATGGTGGCGCCCCGTCATGTCGAAGCTGCCGGTATACGTCGCTGCTTTCTCTTCATGAAGTGGTGCGAGTGATAGAGCTTAAGCCAGCCACAACTTCTAGAAATTTGCAGACTGCGGCTTGTAGTCGCTTTAGCAGAACCTTTGTTTTCAGCATCAAAAAGGAAGATAGCGCTGGGTGTGATCGCAGCGAGGACGCTATTGAATACGTTCTTTACCGTTAGCCCCGACACAGCGTACACAAGCGGTCACTCGCGATCGCGCTGACCCGGCTTGACTTTAGTCGTGAAGACTGGTCGCTTTCGGAACAGACAGCCCTGAAACACCACAAGTTTCTCAAGGCATTCTTCAAGTTTCTGAATTCGGGTGGCCTATTAGAGAGACTAGTTCCACGGACGTTCCCACTCTCCCCTACTTACTTTTTTCGTGTCCTTGCTTCATCTCTCCGCCAATCTTTTGATCCTTTATTTCCCCTTACCCTTTCCCCAGTGCAAGGTAGCAAACCAGAATCCCTTCCCGTTATCCTCTTGGAGTTTCATATCCCATTTCTCTCTTTATGCCCTAAAGAAACAATCAGTCTATAAAACTATAGTATACGCGTGTAAAACTATAGTATACTATAGTATTACAATAGTATGGCACGGCGCTACGTCACGAAAATGCTGTGGCGTTGTCGTCGGAAGGTACTTTCGCATGGTAGGCATCCGCCGCCGAGCCTCAGCGCGTACCGCGCCTACCCCAGTAGCCAATGAGTGTCGCGGGTGCATCTGTGGTCCTAATACTGTGGTTTTACAGCGAAGCGAAAGAATTATATGCCGACAAACTGCGTCGCGCCGGAATGAGCGTGAGTGTAGGTAGCATATCACGTTCACATACGCAGGCAGCTCGGTCAAGACTGCGTTATTTACAGTGTGGATGCGATAACCATGCCTAAATGCGTTAATGAATTTCCGCACGCGAAATCAAACGTACAGAGTTGGTATAGAGTTGGCGTGACCGGACTGCCGCGGCCAACAGCTCAGATTGCGCGGGCCACACATATGGCACCGTCGTAGAAACGGTACCTCGCCGTACCCATCACTCAGCCCGGGCAAGCCGAGGCAATCGCTTCTACCACCGCTCACAGTGACATAAAAAAATCAGCTACAGTTTGCTTTTAATATGAAATGGTACTTAGTAAAACAAAAATATCACAAAAGTGCGCGTTTTTCACTAAAGCAACGCCTAGTACTAAACCACCCGCCTGATCGCGAACAACGATCCGACGGCATTTCGTCTCGCAGACGGAAACCAAACACCGAAAGCTCCAGCGAGGCGGCTCAGCTGATTTGGAAGTACTTCTTTTCGTTTGCTATTTGAACCGGTGAGACAAAGAAAATCGATTCAATTAAGCCTACGCTAACCATGTCGTCAAAAATAAGCGCGCTATGCCGAGCTGCGGGCAAATCCATGGCGCCATCGGCCGTCATTGCGGTGGTCAGCGAGTCAGGCCGTATCGTTCGGCCGTATACTTCTCGGGGGCCGCAATGCAAGAACGTGCACTGGGTGCATGTTAAGGAAACCAAAGCATCCAAAATTAATCAGCAGTTCCCCACTACCGCTTGCCTCACCATCAAATCATGGCATTGGCACTGTAAAGAATGGCGAGTTGCGCAACAAGATTGCCACCTTGCCACCCGATTACGACAAGGGGTGCAAGACGCGCACCTTCCCCTCTCCGTCGCTGCAGCTGCGAGGCGTTCAAAGGAGCGACCTTTGCGCTGGAATCCGCCGCCTTCCTCCAGCCCCTTCGACATTGTGACGGGACGAGTTCGGTGTGTGGACAATGATTCCACGCGGAGCTGATTTGACCCGCCTGGTCAAGCTGCCGCGGGAACGACTTCTTTTTTCGCTTCTCACGGTTCTGCATGACGCAAAACAACGAGCGACCCTCGAGCGGCGTCGATATTTTCCGGAACGGCACCACCTTCAACGCCGTCGCTTGGGCTTCGGAATGTGTGTGCCTTTGTGTCTGTAAACTGGTCTTCAGAGCAGCTGCGAGTTGGTGATGTGAAAACGAACAGCCGCCGCGTCGTAGGACCGGCGGATCGAGTGTATAAAAACTGTGGTTGTGCGAATGTTGGACACACTTCTCTTGAGCAGTCATGTTAGACTGAGTCAATTCTCTCATGCAGTCCTGTTGGACTAATACTCTTTTTCTCAAGCAGTCATGTTAGACTGAGTTAATTTCTGTGAATAAACCCTTTTCCTCGTTCTCGATGAGAAGCAGTTCTTCACTTCATCAACGATCTCAGCGTAAATAAGTTGGACGACGGCATGGGCCAGTTACCTTCGAATTCATGCCGTACTCCAATCTTGGCAAAGGACCACGGACGATGGGATTGAGCCCCCAATCCTGACAACTGGCTGACAGCGGTGAGATGGACTTTGCGACATGGTGCTGTATCTGCGGTGAGTGCTTGGTTTTTGCTTTGACTCTCTAGGCTTCATTTTGTGGTTGTTCTGTTTAGAACAGTAGGGAAGCTAGATTGTTGTGTGTTAGCTAGGTTGTGTTTTACTAGCTAGATTTAGAGAGCAGAATCAAGGCAGTAAAGCAGCAGTCATGGAATTAAGGACACTGCTGAGAGACGAGTTGTTGATTGTTGGTGAGGAACTGGGCCTAGATGTACGTAAAGAAATGCTAAAATCAGAATTATTGCATATCATTTCCGAACAGGCCAGTGAGGAAGAAGTTGAACTGGGGTTTGAACTTCTGAAAAAGAGAGAAGAACGAGAGAGAAAAGAAAGGGAGGAACGCGATAAAGATCGCGAGTTAAGAAAAATGCAACTTGAACTTGAAAGCAAACGTTTGGAGTTGTCTCAAGGAAGTGAAGGCGCTCTAGGACGATCAAGTGAGGCAGAATCATACCGCATGGACAGGCTATTAAAGCCATTTGAGGTCGGGACCGACATAGGCTTGTTCCTAAGCAATTTTGAAAGGACTTGCGAGAAGATGAACTTCGGCCCGAGTACATGGCCACAGCGGTTGCTGTCTATGTTGCCGTGTGAGGCGGCGGAAGTAATCGCCAGACTGAGTGTGCAGGATGCATATGATTATGCAAAAGTTAAGGCTAGTCTCCTGAAGAAATACCGCCTTTCAGCCGAAGCTTTTCGGCAAAGGTTTAGGAGCACAGGCAAGAAAGATAGCGAGGGCTATCCGGAGTTTGCGTATAGCTTAAAGGCCAACCTAGTCGAGTGGCTTAAAAGCGCGGAAGCATACGACAGCAGAGACATGATCATTGAATGCATGTGTCTAGAGCAGTTTTACAAAACCATCCCCCAAGCTGTGAAACTGTGGGTGCAAGACAGAGGTAATGTAAACACTGTGGAAAGGGCGGCTGAATTAGCCGAAGAGTACGCAACCCGTAGAAAATTGAACGCCGAGGAGGGAAACTGGGACGGTCGAAATGGACCGCGGAAACCATTTCCGTTCAAAAAGGGTGCGCAAACTAGACGATCCGAGCCTGTAGACATGGCGGAAAAGCCCGCAGAAAAGAGCGAGGAGAAACTTAACGGAGAAACCGCACAAAAAGAACAGAAAAGAAAATTCGAATCTGTTAGACCAATTCGCTGTTACAAATGCCACAAACTGGGACATATAGCTGTAAACTGCGAGAAGTCTAGCGTAGTTTTTTCCTACGTGGAGGAAAAGGATGAGAATATGGAACTTTTAAGTCCGTATCTCCACAACCTGCAAGTTAATGAAAAACCATGCCGAGTGCTAAGAGACAGTGCCGCCACGCTGGACATTGTCCATCCGTCTTACGTGATGGTAGAGGACTTCACCGGAGAAGTAGCATGGATAAAACAGGTTGTAGAAGAACACAGCGTGTGTCTGCCCATGGCCAAAGTCAAAATCAGTGGACCATTCGGGGAGCTAGAGACTGAGGCTGCAGTTTCCAAATTTTTGTCACTGCAGTATCCCTACATCTTTTCGAATCGTTCGAATCAGTTACTGCGTGACAGAGGGCTCAAACTGGGAGAGGGCATAGTACAGGCATTGACCCGAGGCCAAGCTCGTAAGATCGCGGCGCTTTCGGCTGAAAATGCTCAAGCTCCTCCAGCTGAAGCAGAAAAGGGGATAGCTTCAATACCCGAATCCGAGCTAGGCCCGAGGGACAAAAGAACAGTTGAGGAGAGCCTGCCAGTTGACCAGCTCAATGAGAGCGTAGCACTAGAGTGTCAGAGTTCTAGCCTGCAGGAAGAGCAAGCAGACGCGCTCACAAGCGAGACAGGGTCATTATTATCACCGGCCTCAAAGAACTTTGATCAACTCTTACGCGTGGATAGAGAGTCACTGGCAGCCGAGCAAAAGAATGATGAGAGCTTAGCTAAATTACGTGACACAGCTAAAGAAGGCATTGCTAGGCGCAACGTAACGATACATGAGAGAGGAGGATTGTTGTATCGGCATTACAGAGATCGAAAGGGTAGGATTTTAGATCAGTTAGTCATACCTACTAAGTATAGGGAGGACCTTTTGAGTCTTTGTCATGGAAATGGGTGGTCCGGCCACCTAGGCATAAACAAATCAAAGGAAAGATTGCTTATGGAATACTACTGGCCTGGCTGTTTCAAAGATGTAGAAAACTTTGTAAGATCATGCGACGCCTGCCAGCGTTCTGGTAAACCAGGAGAGACTTGGAAAGCTCCACTGAAGGTAGTGCCCTTAATAACAGAGCCTTTCAGACGGCTTGTAATAGACACGGTAGGGCCTCTTCCAAAAACAAAATCAGGCTACAGGTACTTGTTTACCATGCTGTGTCCGGCTACCAAGTTTCCAGAAGCAATCCCTTTGAAAGAGCTCAGCTCCACTGAAGTAGTAGACGCGCTTTTGACAGTGTTTGCACGAGTTGGGTTTCCAGCCGAAATTCAGGCAGATCAAGGGTCAGTATTCACGAGCGCACTGACTTCCACATTCTTGCAAAAGTGCGGGGTAAAGTTAATACACAGTTCTGTCTATCACCCTCAGTCAAACAGTGTAGAGAGGTGGCATTCGGTGCTTAAGCGAGTTTTGCGTGCGCTCTGTTACGAGCACAAGGAGGACTGGGAGAACTGTCTGCCGGCAACTTTGTTTGCTTTGCGAACGGTTCCACATGAAGCGACAGGGTTCTCACCAGCAGAACTAGTGTATGGGAGGACACTCCGTTCTCCACTGAGAATGTTAAGAGAGATGTGGGAGGAAAGAGGGGAGAGTCCAACCGTGGTTGAATACGTACTAAATTTACTGGAACGGCTAAGCGCGACCCAAGAACTAGTCGGAAAGAACATGGCACTAGCTCAAAAGAACGCCAAATTCTATTACGACAGGAATGCGAGGCTTCGTACGTTTAACGCCGGAGACCAGGTAATGATCCTCAAACCTTCAAGAAAGAACAAGCTTGAAGTTCACTGGGACGGGCCCGTTAAAGTGTTGCACAAACTTTCAGAAACTAACTATGCTTTGAGAATGCCCGGTCGCAGGAAGGAAGTGAGGATATATCACTGTAATTTGATGAAGCCGTATGTAGAGCGGAGCGGAGTCGTTAACTATACTGTCAAAGAGCCGGATGGCATCGGTACCAAGTTTAAGGAGGATAGGGCAACCTCCAACTCTGAAATCGGCCTAGAAGAAGTAGTAGAACACTCGGTAAGCTCGCATGCTCTAAGACCCGAGCAGCTAGATGAGCTAAAAGGGGTGTTAGGGGAATATCTCGACAGATTCAGCGATCGGCCGGGTAGAACCGAACTGATAACGCATGAAATTGAGCTGACCTCTACCGAACCAGTAAGATCAAAACCTTACAGGGTGTCTCCAAGACAGAGAGAGATTATGGAGGCAGAGATACAGCGCATGCTAGAGTTGGGAGTTATTGAGCCCGCTGAGAGTGACTACACGTCACCGCTAATACTCGTAGAAACCCCTAACAAGGACCCTCGTCCGTGTGTTGACTACAGGAAGTTAAATGCGATCACTAGGGATCAGCTGTACCCGATACCCAACATTGAGGAACGAATTGAAAGAGTTAGCGCTGCTAAATACATTTCAACTATAGATCTCGTGCGGGGGTACTGGCAAGTTCCCCTTTCAGAAAGTGCCAGCCGCTATGCTGCATTCATCTCGCCTGTAGGCACTTTTCGCCCTCTCGCACTCAGCTTCGGGCTGAAGAACGCGCCGTTTAGCTTCTCTAAGTTAATGGATATTGTCCTAAAAGACTTGCAGGAGTTCGCCTTACCTTATCTTGATGATGTAGCCATTTTTTCGGACAGCTGGGAACAACACGTATCGCACCTCAAACAGGTGTTCTCACGGTTGAGGGAAGCCGGCTTAACGATGAAAGCGGAAAAGTGTAGGTTTGGTTGTTCGCAGGTTACTTATCTGGGCCATGTTGTTGGTCAGGGCATGAGACGGCCGGCTGAGCTGAAAATAGCGACGATTGGAGATTTTTCTCAGCCGCGCACGAAAACGGACGTTCGTTCATTTTTGGGACTTGTGGGGTACTATCAACGGTACATTCCGAATTACTCGCAATTGGCAAGTCCATTAACAGACGCCCTCCGAAAGGGAGCACCGAGTAACGTACACTGGGATAAGGACAAAGAGAACGCTTTTCAAAGTTTGAAAACGCTATTGGTTTCTCGCCCTGTGCTTCGCGCGCCAGACTACACAAAGGAATTCATAGTTCAATGCGACGCAAGCGACAGAGGTATGGGCGTGGTACTTAGTCAAGTCGGCGACGATAACGAGGAGCATCCTATCCTCTACGCCAGCCGTAAACTAAATGTAAGAGAGGAAGCTGACAGCGCTTCAGAGAAGGAATGCGCTTGCTTGGTTTGGGCCGCCCAGAAGTTGTCGTGTTACTTGTACGGAGCGAAGTTCATCTTCGAGACCGACCACTGTCCTCTGACGTGGCTCAATCAAATGTCACACAAAAACGGCCGCTTGCTCCGATGGAGCCTCACTCTCCAAGAGTACAACTTCTCCGTTAGATATAAGAAGGGAAAGTTGCATAGCAATGCGGATGGTTTGAGCAGGCTAATTTGAATTCTGCGTTTGGGGGTCCCGCCTAAATTTTAGGGTTACTAGTGTTAATTTTATTAAGCGAAAAAGATCCCCTCTCATTTAGCAGGATTCCCTCCAGGATTGCTGAATTTGTCAGCAGGAATTTGCTTCAGAAATTGGCATAGTGAAATGCAGCATTTTTTTTTGTTTCTGCACTTATGTTGTTGTTTTTTTTGAAGCCTAGCGAGTCTAAGGTGAGAGCCAATGCACGTCATCTCGGCGCAGAGCCGTGTTGTGGGGTTCATTTTGCAGTTGCCTGTCCTTGTTGGATGTTTTGGGGCGGTGACATCAATGCACAGGTGGTCGCTGCGAGCCAAGACATCAATCCCCCCCCCCCCCCCTGACCAGCAGCCGTTCTCTTCCTGCCTAGCGGTTGTCAGCGCTAGACAGTCGAGACTTTTCGGGCCATGGAGGCGCTGTAAAGAATGGCGAGTTGCGCAACAAGATTGCCACCTTGCCACCCGATTACGACAAGGGGTGCAAGACGCGCACCTTCCCCTCTCCGTCGCTGCAGCTGCGAGGCGTTCAAAGGAGCGACCTTTGCGCTGGAATCCGCCGCCTTCCTCCAGCCCCTTCGACATTGTGACGGGACGAGTTCGGTGTGTGGACAATGATTCCACGCGGAGCTGATTTGACCCGCCTGGTCAAGCTGCCGCGGGAACGACTTCTTTTTTCGCTTCTCACGGTTCTGCATGACGCAAAACAACGAGCGACCCTCGAGCGGCGTCGATATTTTCCGGAACGGCACCACCTTCAACGCCGTCGCTTGGGCTTCGGAATGTGTGTGCCTTTGTGTCTGTAAACTGGTCTTCAGAGCAGCTGCGAGTTGGTGATGTGAAAACGAACAGCCGCCGCGTCGTAGGACCGGCGGATCGAGTGTATAAAAACTGTGGTTGTGCGAATGTTGGACACACTTCTCTTGAGCAGTCATGTTAGACTGAGTCAATTCTCTCATGCAGTCCTGTTGGACTAATACTCTTTTTCTCAAGCAGTCATGTTAGACTGAGTTAATTTCTGTGAATAAACCCTTTTCCTCGTTCTCGATGAGAAGCAGTTCTTCACTTCATCAACGATCTCAGCGTAAATAAGTTGGACGACGGCATGGGCCAGTTACCTTCGAATTCATGCCGTACTCCAATCTTGGCAAAGGACCACGGACGATGGGATTGAGCCCCCAATCCTGACAGCACCAACCCCATAAAGTAAAACGAAGTAAAAAGAAAGAGCCATGCCAGCGTGGAAGCGGAGGCAGCGAATGTGGGCGGAGCCTACGCGATGGTGCAATAGGACCAATATATCGACGGTTCGCAAACTGTTTACTAACATGCTGTAGGTCTACATAGTATAATAAAATTGGGTTTTATGTGCCAAAACTACAATCTGATTATGAGGCCCGCCTTAGTGGGGGACTCCGAAATAATTTGCACCACCTGGGGTTCTTTAACGTGCACCTAAATCTACATACGCGCGTTTTCAGATTTCGCCCCCATCGTAATGCGGTCGCCGCGGCCGGGATTCGATTGCACGACCTCGTGTTTAGCAGCCCGACATGAGGTCGCGGGATCGAATCTCGGCCACGGCGGCCGCATTTCGATGGGGGCGAACACTATAAGGAATACTAGAGTTTTCAGACACTCGATGTTCATATTTGGTAACGGTTCTTTTAATTTTCCATCGTTTATCTTCATCATAATTTGCTGGAAAGAACCCACGTTACTGTTATTGCCAGGGTCAACCATTTGGAGGGTCGGATGATATGAAATGAAGAGCAACGGCAGAAAAAGAATCCTTAGAAAATACGACCCGACATAAATTCTGGAAACCCCCCAACTTGCTTGCAACACCTAGCAGCTTTTAATTTCCTTACGTTGTCAAATATGCACTATAAATAAAAACAAACGGAAACCCCATGAGAGCGATAGATAAAAAAACTTTATTGAAAAAAAAAGAGCATGGACTCTGGCACGCTGTTACGCGAAGGATGAATATGTAGAGCGCCGGAAAAAGTAAACGGAGGTTGTGAAGCCAGCGTGTGACCTTGGCTCTCTGTCTGGTAGCGAGGCTTCCTCGAGAAAAAGGGTGCGCGAGCTTCTGTCCCTTGTTACTTTGCAAACACAATTGCCACAACGTGGTCTAAGTGCCGCGCTCATCTGCTTGCAATGCCCAAATCTACTGAGGGGCTCTTTAAAGGGGTACCGACATACAGTGTTCGACTACACATTTTCTAGCGTTCGGTGAAGTTCTTACACCTCTACACTATAACAAATATTGACGACCACTGTAAATAATTTAACATAAAAAGATTTCTACAGCCAGTTTCTATTTCGTGTCACACTATGCTATGACGTCATCACGTAGCTTGCAGTCACTGGGAGCAAGACATTGCGACGTTTTGACACTCGTTCCAGCTGGTTCGGTGGCCTCGCATGTACTGCCTTCCCGTGATCACATATACTCTGTCAAGATGTCACAGCACAGTAGAAATGAAGCCGAAACTGACTGCAGAAGGCTGTTGTTCAAGGTGTTCTGAGGCTTGTCAATATTTATTCTGGCGTTTAGAGGTACCGGACATTAGTAAAAAAAATCTCAGTGCCCTTCCGCTCTGGGAAGAAGGATGACCAGCGAAGCCTTGTATGTGGACCCCTTCATGGCGAATTGCACCTCTACCGCGGGTCGGCCCGGCATTGCACTATCCTCGGGATCGGCCCACTTATGGGGAGTGCTTAACGCCTGCTTCATCTCTGCCATGGGTCGGCCCGGACTTGCATGATTTCCGGGATTGGCCCACGTATGGGGAGTTTTTTGCTTACAACAACTCGAAAATTTCCTTGGAAGGTAGAGGTATACAGCTTCACTGTAAAAATAACAACAAAGGTCTAAAATATTGTCCCAGTACCCCTTTAAGGATAAGCGTGTTAGCCATGGAACAAACTGGTGCTTTTATTAAGGACACCAATATGTTTCCTGTGTTCTACAACTCTGCGCAGTAAAGCGGCATGACTTCAGCAGCCACCTGCGGTCAGACCGCCAGCAAAGTCAAAGCAGCACATTGGGGTACTCCTTTTAACAGTGGACTCGCACAAGCTATGCACTTTTGTATCATGGCAGGGAGTCAATTTTACGTTTCCGGATAATGTCGCCAATGCCAATTCCACAAAGAAAATGCCTAATTAATTCTTGTAACACGCCGCGAACTGCCGCTTTCCTGTCAAGTACCCAGAATATTTGCTTTGCCTTGACATCAATGACACATGAAGATGGTATTGTCACGCTGCACATAAAACAAAAAAAAATCTACTTACACTGTAGTTATGGGCAACGTATTGGGCGAGAGCCGCTTCTCCGGGACTGAGTAGCAGGCGTCTAACAATCCAGTAAGCTCGTGTAGGTGGTGGGTTGGCACAAACCAGAACGGAGATCCTAACTGGCTTGCCCACGATTGCCATCAGGGTTTTGTTCAGTGCTTTGACGTCAGGCCGCCCTGGATAAAATTTGAAGCAACCAAAAGTACTATTTAAGCAGAGACACAAGTTTTCGCCAGCATTGCTGAATTTTCGAGTATTTTTTTACCGTTGTTTGAAAACGACTATTCCATTAACTAGGAGGGATAAAAAAAAAGAAATCTAGAAGTAAATATTCATCGTTCGCAGCTTGAGAATGCATTCACATTGCACTGTTTACAGCACAGTGTTCTTAAAACCACACTGCTGAATGTCTCATTCTCCTTCTAGATTGCTTGAGATAAAAAGATGAAAGCTAACAAAAAGTTTTACGGCATAACATTGCCGGCCATTCATACTAAGTTCATTCATACTAAGACAAACGATGTTGTAGGACTGACAATATTCGCCCATTCAAGGCTAAGTGTTCAGTGCAAAGCGAATTTCTGCAATAATTCAGCGGCTGAATGAAGCGTACGTCATCAGAGAAAATACAAGTACTCACGATTCACACTCATTGCAGCTATAGCGACCACATCTTCGATCCTTTCACTGAAGTAAGCGCTCCAAAACAGTTCACGCAAAGCTGACGACATGTCTTCCAAACTCCAGCATCAACAATTTATTTGACAACCTTGATAGAAACTGCGTCCTATATAGTAAACTCAAAGATTGCGTCGTTGTAAAACTTTGTTTCATTCCTCATCGTTTGAGTGAAGCTGTCGTGCCAGGGAATAGACGCGCAGACCAAATTTTCACCATGAGAACGTATGCCCGGCGAGCCACTGTGGTCGGTCACAACATTGCGAGAGAGAGAGAGAGAGAGAGAGAAGAAATCAAGGAGAAGAAACGTAGGGAAGTTCACCAGACAAGCGTCCAGTTTGCTACTCTACAGTGGGAGTAAGAGAAAGGGGAAGGGGTAGGAGTAAGAGAAAGGAGAAGGGGTAGAAAGAAGAAAAAGAGGGAGAGAGTAAGCACTCCATGCACAGAGTAGGACGCACAGCAGGATTATACAATAGGTCAGAGAGTTCGGCGCTCTGCAAGTGCGGCAGAAGCGCACGAATAGCAAAACAGAAAAAAAAAATGGGTAACGAGAACAACCTGAGATGGTGAGCAGGATGTCCCTTGTCCGGGCACGTTCCTCCTTCCAGCCCAAGTGGTTTGTGGCCGTGCACTGGTAGCTGCCGGCGTCCGAGTACAACACCGGGTCGAGGAGAAGGGAGCTCTCGGAAGCCATGCTCTCGAGGCGGCCCGAGCGCACACGTGTCCAGCAATAGGACGGCGGCGGCTTGCCGTCAGCCTTGCAGTCGAGCTGCACGGGCTCGCCGAAATCGGCGGCCACCTTCGACGGTGGCTGGTCGACGATCTCGGGGCCGTCTGCGTGAAAAGGCGTGACAAAACGGCGTAGCAGTACTTGTTAATCCAACAGTCTTGAGAGGCGATGAAAAAAGAAAGCTTTTTTTAACGAAATGGCGGAGATATCGTGCCAGCATGTGTGTTGTCGCTTACATGCTTACCTGCATAGAGGAGAGGATAAGGGATTTTTAAAGGCCCCATGAGAGCAAGAGGGCTTAAGAAAAAAAAAAGACAACTGGTGTGACGAAGGTCGACTTGGTATTTACATGTAAATTGAAAGTTTATGCGTCGCATTAAAAATTAAATCAGTTTAAAAATGCACTACAGTCATTTTAATTTGTATACATAGCCTATGATGTTCAGAAGCTTTTCCAGAATATCGGTAACCCGAAGACATGTGAACAAGTTTAAAGCCTGCCGTTGCCTGAAAAGGCAAGGCCGTTCACCAACTGTGCTTAAGTAATTTTGTTCACTTGCCTTTAATAAACATTCCTGCACAGACATTGGGTAGTTTATAGCACGGGGGTCACGGTTCATTTTACAGATTAAAAGACCCGTCTTCGGCGCTGCGGCTGAATGCGTCTTGCTCGAAGGCACGGCGTACAATCGGCCACTTCTGAAAGCGCACACTCTTCGAGAAGCCTGTGCCGTTTTGATCAGTTTGTTTAAAAGCGCTCCCGTCGTGAGAGGCGAGAAAGAAAATCGAAACTTCTGTAATAAAATAAAAACGGCGTTTTTGTTCAATTACCACGCTCTGCTGTGTACAGAACTCATTTTCTTCGCTTCTTGCACGGGCGCGGCGCCGATTTTACTTCCCGATGACATTTCTTATTTCTTTCATCTTTCTTCCCTTTCGTTCTTTATACAGAAAATAAGCTGTCGTAACATCTGCACACGTGTAGTACAAAGTAAAACACAGTTAAGAAAAGTGAACTCTCAACGGCTCGTCAAAGGGGCGAGGCTTGTGCTGTCGACGAGGCTGTGAAGCGACAGTGGCGACATCTGCTCGCCGACAAAAGACGCGCCCGCAAGGCGTGCGAGGAAGAAAAGGAGACCGCCTTTATGGCAGACCGACCCCTCAAGGGTTTGAAGTGTCGTCGAGGGGAGGGGGGGGGGAGATAGAGAAGAATGGTGCCTCGAGGTGGGAGGGGGAAATTTCTTTTGGTGATGCAATTTCGGGGGGTCTCGCGAATGAGGCGGCCGCTAACTCGTTTCCTGGTGCTCAAGACAGGCTTCTTGAGACAAGTGGCCACCGTTATAAGAATGTCACCGCTTAGCGCAGAATAGTAGTGGCTAGGCTAAGCGGGGCGGACCCGGCCGACGGCAGTTGACTGGGTAATTAAAAGTTTGCCGCCGCATGCCACTCGTCTCCTCTTCCTCACTCGCACGCTTCGTCGATCAAAACGAAAACAGTTCTCCAAAAGTTATCGTTCTCACCAACTCATCGTCGCTCGTCTGTCGCTTGTAGCTTTCTTTGTTTCTCCGCGAGCTATCGTGAAAGTTTAGACAGCGTGACGATGGCGCTCTTAGCGTTTCTGCTCGCAGCGGAGCATATTGCGCGTGCAGAGAGACGACAACCCGAGCGGCGCGACTGGAAGGCGTAGTAATTTGCCACGCTCAAGAAGCATGCCATTACAAAAAATGCACAAAAGTTAGTAAAAAAAAAAAGAAAATCTCCCGCTCAGAAGTATTTGATGAGTGTCGCTAAAGTTTGCTATTAATAGGGCTAGCGTTGCCACAGAGTGCACGGCCAGATATTTTGTGTTTCCTCGTAATAATATTAATGAAAAAAAAAAAACGCCGGAGAACAAAACGTTTCGATGCTATTCCCTGTAGCCATGAGAACAGACGAATGATTTTTTCTTTATTCTTTATGTAAAATTCTGCGACAACCGAGTTCTCCTGGCGTTGCCTACAAAATTCAAGGAAGCGAATATTAAGATCAACATGCCAGAGATCGTTCTCATATATCGCCGGTTTTTCTTGAAGGTTATTGCAGAGTATACGCGAACAAATAGTTGTTCATTTTAGCACTGTGCTATTCGGTTGTTGTTATTTTATAATGTGTGCTGAAATTGCCTTTTACGGCACTCCTTCCTTTCCAATCTAGAAAAATCACATTGCAAACTAGTTTCACGGACGATTTTTTTTTTATAAAGCTTGAAGGCTTCCAGTAACGTGTCCTATGCTAAATCTGTGCAAACGCCGCTTATGGAGCCGTCGTAGAAAACAACAGATAGACAGGTTTATATAAGACTGCTGGTGTAACCTGCACGTAAGCTGATTTACCCATCGTGTTGTATGAGGGACCGTTAAGCAGGCTAGAGAGACTCAAATCGATCGAAACTGTCTGGGAGAAAATCCCTTCCTTCCGAGTAAGGGACAAAAACATGCGGCATGACGGGCACTTGTCCTTTTTTTATGCCACTTATTCCTTAAAAATAATTTTAAGAGCGCCTCACATCACCAAGCATATACGAAGATTACTGCGTCAATATAGCTGAGACAGAGCTCAGGCAACAGTACCTATGGTTGCGACATTTATGCAAAACATGTTGCTTTTGCCTTCGTCATTCCAGCAACTCCCTTGACAGCTATATAGTTTTTTCTTTGCTCTTAACTCTAAGGCACTGGGACTGGTCCAACAATAACAACCTGTAACAAATGCACTTTTTTGTGCTTTGTATATGCGCCTGAAGTAAGCTGATGTGATTTCGAAAAATCATGTCAGGGGAAAGAAAGAGATTCGCCATTGATACCCAGTTCATCATCATCTGCTGCGTGACATTTGGTAGGCCATATTGTTTCTTTGCTCTTTTGCTATCGCGGCATTACTGCTCTCTGCAGCTTTAGCAACACTTACACTGCACACAACGGAACAAGACCCCATTAAGAGAGCTCCCCAGGAGTTATTCCATACTTCCTAGCGTAATTCAGCACTCCATGAGTGCTCAGTTCGCTTATTACCAAATGAATTTTGCTTTCATTAATAAAGGCAAAAAAGTGCCGGAAGTGAACAAAGAATACGCATAAACATTTTGCATGACTCCATTCCCCATATTCGGTTCCGTGACCGTGATCGAAGCTCGGCGATACAAAGTGCATCACCGAGTTTCGTTTCCTTACAAAACGTAACTTTTTTCTTCTTGTTTCCAACAAACTTAGTAAGCGATAGTCAGCGTCAGTCATGCGGTTAATGTAAGTTACCTAACTGTCAGTCGCACTATTAAGTGAAATTGGATGCAGCCTGAAACATAAATAGGGAGCGCGAAGTAAACATTAAAGGACTTGGCGAAAGTCTAGAGTTATTAAAGCTGAGAGAATATGTAGTGGCTCAGCGCGATACGTAGTAGTACGCTGATCCCTAGTAGTTTATTACTAGGGCTGTAGTAGTTATGAATATGAGCTCTATATACGAAAGAATAGAGTAAATGGTTGGAACCAAGTAACTTTCTCTTTCTTGAAATAGTTGGATATCGCCTAATACCAAGAAGTAGAATATGTCTACTATGACATTGCTTTGTAAACAATTTAGTACACTTTAGCCTGTTTGATCGTCAAAGAAAATTCAAGATTACATACAAGGTGGGTATGGCGAATAAGAGTAATAATACAAGAATTACGCCTTGCACTGCCATTTCACGGTAATCAATGGCGCATGGCTGTGTAGATGCATAGGTCAATGATGGATAGCAACAGAAACGACCACAATGACTAAATATATAAAACAAATATTTAGGAAGCTCTGTTTCTTGCTTATATTGCAACTGATCGAGGCTACTTATATCAAAATTGTTATCGTCATATGCAGTTATGTGTGTGTCGTTTTACACCATGTTTTTTTTTTCGAGAGTGTAATTCGCGTGTCAGCCATATGCAGGAACGAGTTATATTCACGAAAATACCTTATCCGGCAGCTTTGATATTCGTAGAACACTTTTTTGTCTTGTACTTTTATTGTCACACTCACCGTTGGAGACCGGATGTTTAGACACTAAATACGTTGTTTTAGGCGCCTAAACTAGGCACTAAAACTGTCATTTAATATATATATATATATATATATATATATATATATATATATATATATATATATATATATAAACGCCAAAATTGTCCTTTAGGCCTCTATACTATCAAATATAAGAACTATCACTGTGCACCGGAGAAAATGTACCTAGTTTATAAGGAGCACAGTCCACAAAAACCCGATTTCTTGATGTTCATATTATTTTCTTGGTAAAACGGAATAAGGGAACTTACGTAGATTACATGATTTATCTGAAATTTAGCGTGAAAATTAACCACGGGAAAGGTTGTGAGAGCAGTGACAAAGAGGCACCAAATATAAATTCTGGGGTTTCATTATCTGCCCTTTTTCACTAAGGCTATTAGTTCCTATGGAGAAAATGAACACGCTCTACATCCAACAAAGTTAGCGGCTTAAATTTTTACTTCGGAGCGTTCAATTATTCAATGCCCTCTGGAATTGAGAATGTTCACCGGTCAAAATATCTGACAGTTACTTCAGCAGCGAAAGCCCAGGACTTTTGTCCGAAACAGATTGAAGTTTCGGAATAACCCTTAGCAACAAGCACATTACCGAGAGTGGCGAACCTTTTCTGAACATTTAAAATTAATCCTAAGTTTTCCCTCAGAGTTGCTCCCGAGCCGTCAAATTTCTCGACTATGGTGGCTAAACACGTGAAGTGCGCAAGTATGCAAGACAACTTCAAATGTATTGTTGTGTATAACAGTTTGATCTCAGGTCTCCTGTGTGCAAAAGTTTGTGCACAGCGATACGCTTGTGTGCTGCAAAGCTGTGAAATACAGCTGTTACACTGACAAAGTGTTTCTTTAATAATCTGCTGCCGGAAGCCAATTACAATAAAGATGAAGTTAGGGGAAAACACTGAAAAGGGTCATTTTTAGGCCATAGAAATCCTATATAGGCATCAACATGAACATGGGAATTTAAAGACCACTAGTAAACGTTCGACTAAAACGTTTCTAGACCCATAGATTGTACTTATACATTAAATATGCGCCGTTAGGACGCAAGTAAAAACTAGGCATTTTGTTCAAACTTCTGGTCTGTAGTCATTACCATTACCAGCCTATATAGGAAAAGACAAACTCGTATGTAACCACCGTCGTAACTCAGTGGCTGTGGCAGAAGATTGTGGGAGCACGAGGTCGGGGTTTCGATTCCCAGCCGCGGCTTAAATGTTTATTTCCGATAGGAGAGGAAAGCAGATACGCTCGTGCACCTTGATTTAGGCGCGCGGTAAAGAACGCTACGTGTTCAAAATTATTCCGAAAGCCCTCCTCTAAAGCATCTCTCATAAAAAAAACTGCGCAGTCATGGCGAAATTCGTAGCGCGTACAATAGACAAGGGCGCATATTTAGAAAGTGGACACACGAGTGCTCGTGTGTCCTTCTCTATTGTGCGTACTACGAATTTCGCCATGAATACTTACTGCCTCGCCCACCTATCAGTTCTGCTGTAACTACGCAGTTTCAGGACGAAAAACACCACAACATATCTTAGGCGAAATATTATGCGGATTCTACAGTTCGCAAAATAGTACGAACTCACATCGCACGTTGAGGAAGTATCCGAATGAGGCGAACGTCCCTAGGCGGTGAACAGCGGCGCAGCGGTACCAGCCGGCATGTTGCCGCTCGATAGCTGAGAAGTTGAGGTATCCGTCGGGGCTCTGAGGTACCGGAGGTGGTCCGTCGTCCTTTAACCATCGTGGCGCGCACGGTGGGTTGGCGTCCACCGCGCAATGAAGCGACACCGGCATCTTCTCCAGGATTGGGAACCCGAAGCCTGGTTCCCGGGAGATCGAGAAGGACGGCACATCTGAAAGGAGGAGGGATAGAAAAATAGAAACTGCATGAACAGATGTATTAGGAACTTAGGAAGCAGAACTTAGGAAGCAGAACTTGTTCTTTTATTGGGACGCGCAGAATATGCTGAACTTTAAGTCCTCCGAACTCGTGCCAGACATTTATAAATGTTGACCACATGCCGCGGCAAGTTGTTCATTCTACATGCGGTTATCGGTAACGCGGAAATGAATAGGCGGACCCTCGATAAAAGATGTTCGTGACATGAGCGTCAGCTAGTAGATTCTACGTTGAACGGCAGCTTCGCTGTTACCGTAGAAGATGTGTCCAGTATAGCGTACCGAATTTTAGTATAGTCACAGAAAACATTTCTTCATCGGTATCACAACGCACACATCGGGCATCTGCTAGGACAAGCTCTTTAAGCTATCAATTCATCAAACATCAAATGACCGCTCTGCATAGCTCAGAATGAAAAGCTCAGATCTGAACTAGCAAGTCCATGAAGGAAGTTCGTGTTCTTGTAGCTCACTTGACTGGGGGAACTTCACTTCAGCGAATCGTATTTATGTCATTGGAAGTTTGTTTATTGATGTTCTTATTGTTCTTATCCCGCCTTTAGCTGTTGTAGTACTTGTCCTACCGGACTACTGGACGGTTTCAATGCAAGCGCTTACCGTTATACTTCAGTGTTTTTGTACTTGTGTCAATACTATGGCTAGCCTAAGGCTGCTACCACGTTTCTGCGTACGGTCTTATAGTCTTAGTGACGTGGTCGTATATCCGACCTTGTTGTCAGCGATTCCTTTTGCTAACTTTACTCTGTAATGTTCTTGATTATTTTTGCCTCCTATCCTGGACATTGTTTCCGGCTATAGCTTAGCTGACGCGTTACACATCTTTATTTTATTATAGCGAAACTGTTTATGGCTAGAGTTGCGAACATCTTTTGTGTCCGTCAAGAAATCTGTGTGAGCAAGAACTTTCATCACCAGATATTACTCGTACCACTGCTCGCGCGTTCGTCGTCGTCGTCTACCACAGCAGGCTCTGTTGTCACCATGCCAGTGTTCCCATACTACCCCTCCCATTGCGCAGGCGCTGCCGGCACTGACCCTCTACCAGTCAGTGCGATGGTTCTGGTCCCAAATTCTTTGCCTCAATATATATATCACGAAATCAAAAAACGAATGTATGTAACGAATGTACGTATAACACGAATGAACGTGGATAAATAGTTCATTATTTTTTGTTGACTTCTTAATTTATATAATTGCACATTTTTGACGCAGCAATGGAAATAACAGAATAAATAAAGCATTGCATTATTAAATATAATGAAATCATAAAGCATTACTAAATTAACAGAAGTATAAAGTTTGTAAACTGGGATAAGGTGCCTCGGAAAGGCTGGCCAACATTTCGATAGGGGGACCTATCTTCGCCAAAGGCGGCCTCGTCATTCTCGGCATTTTAGCTTTAAAGGGTATGTGCAGTGACGTCACGTGCGGGTCTTGTTGGTGGCAGTTGGTTACAAAGGGAGAAACTTCAGAAGTAATGAGTGCTGTCACCTGCCGTCTGTGAGCGTCGTTCCCAAGACGAGGTGACAAGAGCGGGAGAGTGGGAAGGCGGAGAGAAAGGAAAAGAAAGAAAAGGAGATAAAAAAGGGGGTGGCACCAAGAGGGGGAAAAAGGGAGAGAAAACAAGGAAAAAAAGAAGGGGGGCATGGGAGGGCGTTGGGGAAGCGAGAGGTTAGGGAGCATTCAGGCGTGTCGTTGGCGGCATGTTTTTGTAGCATTAGAAGAGCCTGTCAGGCGGTCAGTGCGCGAGTAACACAAAAGACAAAAAAAAAGTGAGTTAAAAGAGCGATTTGATTAGCATAGCAGCAATGGGTCGAGTAATTTTGAAGTAGTTAAGATGGCGACAAGGAGTCTGGGGTGCAATGTATGAATATGGGGTAACTGGAAGGCAGTGGCATGGCCTTTCAAGAGACGTTAGCCCCAGTCGCTCAACGTAGGTGTCGTTACGACAGCATACAGAAATGGTGATACCCTGTGTGGCTGGGGCGCCGAAATAGGTATACTGATGTCTGGGACTTCGGAATGTGTTGAAAGAAGGGAATTCCCACTGCCATACGCTAAGCTCAATAGAGCTCAAGCGGTGACTCTGAGATTGTTACAGACAAGAACTTATTTGAGTCCAAACTCTATTATTGAGCTATATGTGGAAAGAGAGGTGCCAATCAGCTGCGAGAAGTGTAAGGGCATCATTACTCTGGATTATATGCTTTGGCAGTGTCCTGAGTTCTTCACAGAGTGTGAAAAGGAAAGAGACTGGTGATGACGAGTTCTTCACGGTGGAGTTCTTTTGGATCTAGTACAGGCCGTCCAGAAGGCCCACGATACGGCGGTGAGGTTAAAAAACCTTACTGTTCCGACGTGAGAGCCGCCTGCGTCAACCTAAGGGTTTATCCCCAGGACTTGAATAAAGTTCATCATACCATACCGTGGTGCTATGCGTGTTCTCGCGCTCAGTGCACATCTGCGCTGACATTATTCAGACGGCTTTTAAGCATTGCATGTTGCTGCTTCTTTCGTCAGTTTCTGCAATAGCGAAGAATGCCGGTCGTTCAGCAATGGCCCGACGACATCTGACGCAGTTATCATTGAAAGAGGCTGTGCAAGCTATAGAAAAAAGGTTAAACAGTCGACTCACAGAGGACGTCTAGTGAGGCGGCGACGGCCGTGGAGGTTGGCCACGACACGTGGTACACGTGGCAGGAAAGCTGCAGGCCGTGCAGGTCCCGCGAAGCGTTGAGGCTGAGCACACTGCGCGTGGTGTACGAGTCCTCCTGGGGAGAGAACTCCACGAACAGCTGGCTGGCCCCGGTCATGTTTGTCTCTCCCAGCATCCAGTGCATGTGTCGGACGGCGGGCACGGCGCGGCGCGCCACGCAACCCACTTCCACCTCCTCGCGCTCCTGGACGGTGACGCGGGAGCCCTCGCGTAGGCGCTCGCCTCCCAGCGTCAGGAACGGTTCCTCAGGGGCGCCTGTAAGGGGACGTGGACGTGCGAAGTTATTGGAAGAGACGTGTAAGAAGACAACGACAGGCAAGGCTTGCCCCATTTTGTGAGCACCGTCTCTACGCACGGAGCGTCATTATTGTCACCATGTTTGTAAAATGTGGTAAGAGAAGGTAAGAGATGGATCGCGAAATGGGAGGGTGGTCTGTTGCTGATGGCATGTATACAGATGAGAATACACACCAGCCGAGCAAGTCACAGAAACAAGCCAAAGTAAAGAAAAGAAAAGCGCTGTTGAGGGTGCCATGTTATGAACTTCGCATCTGCGTAGCTCTCTATCAGTTTAGTTAGATTACAGTGAATGTATTCCCACAAAAAAAAAAAGACGGCGCCATAAATTTTGGAATTAGGACAAGCCAATCCTGGCTTCCGCACGTATGGCGACAGAAAGTTGTGAATAGAAGCAACACGAGCCTAATCTTTGGTTTGCCATCTTCTTTCGGGGCCGGCAATACACCATAACAAACAAGTAGACAACCACGGTAGCCATCCCCGCGCAATATATATGCACATAGATACAAACAATTTTATTTGATGTTCTATATCCCTCTGCTCTTAGAGCGGGTAGAAGAATTCTTATTTTACTTTCGGTGACAGCCTTCAAGGTGTCTTTTCTGAAATGAAATCCCAAACTTTAAAGGCAAAGGCGGTACTTCAAGGTACTCTGATATCATTGCATCGTGCCCCCAGATTTGCGAACAGATCTAAAAGAAAGGCATATATAGCTAGTAGTTCAGTAGAATTATCACATAAACTGAACGAGAAGGAAGGGAGGTGAGGGTCCCCATTATTATTAATCATATCATAAGCCTACAAACAATGACATCAAGGACAGCACAGGGGAAGCTAATTGTTCTTACTAAATCAAAAAAGAAATGACAAACTAATGGAAATTAATGAGGAATGATCCCACGTCGTCGCATTACGCGTGCGATGCTCTAACCAACTGAGCTACCGCGGCACCATTTTGCCACCCACTTTCTTGATTATTTGTGTTTTACTACTAGAACTAATCCTGGGAGTGCTAGCCAGCACCACCAGTAACAAACCTTGGCGGCGGATGTGGAACATCCTTTTGCCGAAAGCGTCACGAGTACGTGATCTTTCCGGCTGAAGGCAACTGGTCAATAAACCCGCACATGCTACCTGAAGGCATCAATGTTGCCGGATTCGAGACCCTCGTTATGTATTGAACGAAAAGGAAAGGAACCGAGGGGCCCGATGTTTATTATTCATAGCATACGTAGCCAACAAACAAAGACACCAAGTACAACATGGGAAGAAATTACTTGCACTTCTAAATGAATTAAAGAAGTGATAAACTGAATTACATTGAAACATTTCTTTTGGCACACTGCGAGGAAATAAAACGACGTTTTCTTCTTACAGCTCTGCAGATAGAGAATACTTATTTGAGCATGGGATCAATTTATGGTGAGCGCGTCTATGAACAGACATCTTTGTTCTTGCGACAACTGCAATGCCGAAAATGGTAGCTGTCGCCGTTACACGGTGTCTACATCTCTTTATTTTATTTTTAATTTGCGTAGAACCAATTAAAGAAAGAACAATTTTCACTCGTGCGACAACGTTGATGGACGAAGCTGTCCTAAGGTATTTCTTCAGGAGTTACCTCCATACGCGACTAACACAGGTCAGCGATTTTCTCCGCCCAACTCGAAACCTGCCCCATTGCCCAATTTCAGAAATTGGCTCAACGTTGTTGCGCACTGAAAAGTTCACTGCCTTCGAAAGACTTCCTCGAACTTGCGTGTCGTTTTAAAGATTTCCCTTCGAACACCGGCATTTAGACCCTGCCTAGGTCTGCGCGACGGCGGCCATGATTCCAACAAAAGACGTTCGGTCTCTCTCTCGTGCGCACAGAACACAATGGAGCGCGCTTTCCGATCTCTCCTTTCAAGTGCGCACAAGAGAACTTCTTGGGTTTCTCTTCGGAAAGCAAACAAAAGGGACAAGTGGAGCGGCCGTGGGGTTTAATTTATCTCCGGCTCTTCCCAATCAGACGCGCTCTCGGTGCTTTATTTTTCTGGTTTTCCTACTTTATTGCTCTCTTTGTTCGTCCGAGAGCTCTGACTTCCAGATCCATTGGGCTCGGCACACGCGCTCGGCGGAGGAAAAACACACAAGGCGGCTGACGGAGAGGAGACGACTGTCAACCGAACCAGAATCGGAGCTGCGCCGCGCATTTGCGCCATTCGATTACTGACAGAGCAAACGCACTCTCGCGTTTCCTGCTTCCCGCGCTGCCGAATATACTCCTCGATATCTTGATCCAATTAAGTCGGAGCGCTTGTCTCTTGCCCACTTTCCTCGGCTGTCCTCGGAGATGATGGGGCACCCTTTCCAGTTCGCTTGGGGTCAGTATATACGACGCCGCTTGAAAGGGGAACACGAGAATGCACTAAGACTGCGAGAAATAGTTGTGTCACCGAAAATCGAGATGCAAGGCTCCGATTTCGGACTGCCTTCTTTCGAATGACATATATACGGGCGTCATCGGTCACCGCATTTAATTTTCGGCGCCTGTGTGAAGTTACTGCTTTACGTAACACCGGGTCATCTTTGCCTGTCGCCTGGTCATCCGAGTCTTCACCGCGAAATGAGAAAAAAATAGAACAGACGTCGTTCGTGTGCAAGTTCACCGTGCTCAAACGATGACCTCAAGCGTGGAGCTCGAGTTCGAGAGTGACACAGAGGGGGCGCCAGGTACGCCCCCACTCATGGCCTACTCAGTGAGTTTCTCGCAAGTGCAGCAAAAGTTGCTAAGTTACGTTTGAGATTAGTTTTGAATACAGTGCGATAAGTTCGTACAGTTTGATAATCAATGCTTGGTTACACCAGCTGTATCCTCAGCTGTATCCACCAGCTGGTCTGTATCCTCACAGTGGTATGGCCGCATGTACGACAGGTCTACGTGGTTTTAGCGTTTACAAAAGACTAGCTCCTTAGCTCTTCGCTACAGCGGTGCACATATTAAAGCGAAGCTTTCTTGGCCTCTTCCTTCGACTTTCCCACTGTTGCTGCTGTTGTTGCTGCTCCTGCTGTCTGGTACACCACATCGGTAGGTAGTTCAGAGCATGTGTATATATGACAGGTGCGAGACATGATAGGAGCGAGGTATAAAGGCGACGCGAGGAACTTCTTTGGACCACACCGCGTCGAATGTGCACAATGGCCTCTGGAGCTCCCTCGGCGTCGCCACATTAGCGTCTTGACAGCTGTAATTATCTGTGACCCCCCTTCAAAAGCATTGCACAAACTGCAGTGCTTACCTTTCTACTAACGTGCCAGTCCAGAGGGGACGTAGCTAGAACTGGAGATAGGAGAGGGAGAAGAGGCAGTTCCCATTCAAGGGGGAGCAGAGACGGGGAAAAGGTGGCGGCAGTTGCGGGTAAACTGGATAAACTTATGTTTAAGGTACGGTACAGTACGTTTCTGCTATTTCTGAAAAATAAACCCCATGTAAATATGTCAAGCGGACAACTTATGCAGGGCGTGCAGAAGCAGAGCCTGATTAATTAAAGCGCACCGCAAGGTCCAGGCGACACTAGGGAAGCGGTCGCATGTCAAATCAACAATCCTGTGACCCGCCGCGGTAGCTTTGCGGCTATGGCATTGCTCGAGGTTGTGGATTTGATCCCGACCGAGATAGCCACATTTCGACGAGGGCGAAATAGGAAACGCACGTGCACTTAGATTTTGGGACACGTTAAAGAACACCACGGCGTCAAAATTAATCCGGAGTCCGCCACCACGGCGTGCCTCATAATCCGATTGTGGTTTTTGCACGTACAGCCCCATAATCCAATTCAAGATTAGTACTTCTGCCACTATGGGATGTGCCATGTGAGGAAATGAAAATGCTCTCCGTGGTTATGAAATATGGCGCACAACGCCTCAAGCAAACACCTCTCCCAGTGTGTTCTATGTACTACGCAGACAAGCAGCAGTGGTGCTGGAAGGTAACGTTTAACATCAACTCATCACTCTCGGGTTAGACTAAACGTTGAAGTAATTAACCTTTCCCCGTCTTCATCACCGCTAATTATCGTCACTCAAAGCAACCAGCACAGAAAGCTTCGCTTGCATTGATTACCACAGTGCGTGGAATCTGCATAATGTTTTTCTTCTGAATACTAATTAATCAAGTGATTTTTGCTTGAATGTTGTATATAGCGTTCCTTTAGCGGGGCCCTGAACCACCCCTCGGGTTTGGTGAAAAAACGCAGTCGGCGAGTAATATAACGCTGCTGCAAACATCTCAGTGAAATTTTGTAGATGTGCGCAGCCGGCGGAGCTCACAAATGGAACGCCCTGAAGTCATATAATTCTCAAACACACTCCTTTCAAACGAGGCCTTCTCCTCATCTGCTTCGTAGATGCCGGCGGCTTGCATATGTCGTCTTGCGCAAAATTTCCATAGACGGCTGCTATTGGTTGATAACAGACATAATGATAAAGGGTGGTTGGAACAGTCCGCTTCCTTCCTATAGTGTTATTGTGTATATTTATTGACGCGGCTTAAACACGCTGAAGTAATAGAAAATCTGCTTTGGAATTTTGATAAGAATTACGTGCTTACGGAAGAGGCCGACCATCATTTGCTCACGCTCCGCCGCGGCAGCACTCGTAGGAATTAAACTTTGGACGCCCTGCTTATCAATGTCGTATATAGCCGTTAGTCTCGGTAATTTCGGTTAGTTTTGAACACTCAACCTCATCTAGCCTCGAACCACGCAAAAATTAAGGTCAATACACATGTACACCTGGCTGCGCGTGCTCGCACCTGATCGCTCTTGATTAAAGGCAGTGCCAGACTTCGCTTTGCATTGACTGCGCTTCAAGATGCCCAAGTTGGATGTGGCTGCTATCCGTTGGTCAAGCTGGTGATGGACAAAGCCGGCTTGCGCCAAACCGCATGGCACACTCCTGCCCAGCCATGTACAGACAAACGATGCGCATACGCATTACATTTGCATGTAGATGTAGCGTACATCGCGGCCGCCGCGGTCTGCCGCAACGAATCCGCTCGCTTAGCGTACTGCAGCTCGCTGAGGACAAACGCACTTGACGCATCGTATGCGGCAAAATCAGAAATAGCGGCGTCTACGTGAACATCGGAACTAATATTAGAGCTATAATTTCCTTCCTACATAACTTCCTGAAAGGAGGTCCCCATGCAGCCTCGTGCTCTGGAACCCCCTTTAAATTTATCCATGCATTTTTTATTGGTGAAATTGATTGATTGATTGATTGATTGATTGATTGATTGATTGATTCATTGATTGATTGATTGATTGATTGATTGATCGATCTGCGGGCCACATTGACGCTCAGTAGGCTGAGCATTGTGGGCACACTCCACTCGGCGATAGCCTTCGCAGTACAAGGCATTAAAGAAGGAGCCGGAGCACCACGAAGGGGATCAAAGGTGATCTTTGATTGCCGATAACTCCGTTACTGCTGAACGCAGTGAAGTACTCGTTTGCTGGAAATTATTACTGAAATAGTCTAGTTTAACTTCAAATACATTTCTCGGCGTCGATAAAAAGTGTTTCAGGGCCCCACTACTAACATAGTACGCAGGCAGTTAAAAGCTTTAGAGACGCTTCCTCAGGGGGTCACTTTCGTCTATATTACTTTCAATGCGCGCTTATTGGCTGGTTGATCAAAACCAGATGAGCCGATTGGCTACTTGGGTACTATGTCACGCGAGAGCGATAGTATCACCGAAAGGGATCATCCGAGAAAACGTCCCATGATTTGAGTGAATGACCGGTTTAATGTAATGGTACTTCGGACGTCCTCACTAAGGTGGAATCCACGTACTTTCATAAGCTATAGGATTTAAACTCTCATTTACAAACATCGGACTTCATAGATGATATTCTATGGAAGGTGAAGACTACACCGCATAAATGAACATTAGAAATGAACGCGTTCAGGTTAAAGACCCATGCCCAGTCACTCCAAATCCAATTGGTTTCGTTTGGTTTCGTTTCTATACGTCGCAAGGGTTTCGGACCCTTGCAACGTTTGCTAGTTGGAATCGGTTGGCGCAGGACAGGGGTAATTGGAGATCGCAGGGAGAGGCCTTCGTCCTGAAGTGGACATAAAACAGGCTGCTGCTGATGATGATCGTTGGTTTCGTATAGAATCTCATCTGGTCATACTATAAATATGGGGATTTTAAGCACATCCAGGCTCCTTAATAAGAAAAACTGACTTATACGTTCGCTTATCCCATTTTTGATCTCCTAAACTGCTCTTCCTGTGTCCTGCTAATGGTCCGGTCACTTCAACCTAACATCATAAAGGTACATCTGGGCCATGAGAAACGTGCGGTAGTGGGCCTAGATGTCCTAATTGCTGATGACCGCTCGGGGTCGAATGAGCGCTACATATAAATTGGCCGCCAGCAAGCTCAGTTTATATACAGCGTTATGGAGAGCGCACCTGTGACGACCAGCTTGAGGACCTTGGTCACTCTCCTGACGGAGTCATCGTCGCCAAACTCTCGGCACTCCCACAGGCCGTCGTCGGCTCGCGTCACCTGCGTGATGGTGAGCGCGGCGGTGCCGTCGCGCGAGATGTTCCACTGGCGACGGCTAACGCCGCCGGCGCCACTCGAGCCCACGTCCAGCACAACGGGGTGGCCATTGCGCATCCACTGCACGCTGCCGCCAGGGGTCTCCAGGAAGCATGGGATACTCAGACTCTCGCCGGGATTCACCACCTGTCGAGAGAGCAAACATGACTGTTTCTCACAACTTCCCCATTATCACGAACAATTTTTTATTTTTATATTTGTTTCCACAAGCAAGGAGGTACATGGTTGTGGCGGAAAAACAAGAAGACAAAAGTTGCAGAGAAAGCAGCTTTACTGGCCCCAGGTTCCGTTTACAATGGCAGCAGCAGGGCAGGTGGGAAACGTATTAAGGGGGAAAAAAAAGAGGAGAGAAAAAAAGAAAGAAAAGCAAAAACACCACAGGCAAAATGCACAAAGTACAACCGTACACAGTCCAGATCACAGAAACAGTTCACGCAGATTTTTTTGCGGAACAAGTGCGCACATCGATATTGCATCTGGTGAGATCATTGAGTAAACTGGGCCGCCAGTGGCATCACATTTGCTGGCCATAATTAGTACGAAGTTGAGGAGCACACCAAGACCAAGTCTCAGGAGCTCGAGTTGTGTAAGAGGTTTCATTCATTTCCCTTGCCCTTCACCCAGTGCTGGGTAACTAAGCGTAGTGAAGCAGCCAGAATTTGTTTATGGCACTCCATAGCAAACTTAGCCATGTGAGAAGCTTTATATATACATATATATATATATATATATATATATATATATACAGTCTAGCCCGGTTATAACGAAGCTACTTATAGCGAAATAGTGGTTATAACGAAGGGATTTCAATTTCCCATTCCCATTTTTGGATGTTCAATACATCTTGGGTCCGGTTTTAACGAAGTAAATAAGAGCGTGTGTCAGCGGACATAACGAAGAGATTTAATACCAACCGAAAAATAATCTGTCAATCAACACATTTTTGCGTACTTGAGGCGATTTTTTCCTTGAAGAGCGAAATTGAAGTCGCTGCAACCGCTGATGCTGCCGCCGCGACGGCCTGCTTCGACCAGCTTTGGGATTCCGCTAGCGACTTGAACCTTGTGCCTGCGGGTCTAAGCCACATGGATTTTGTTTTCGCCGACGAAGACCTTGTTGCCACCGAGGTCTTCACGACTGAAGAAGTTGCCGGGAGTGTCATGGAAGAGTCCTTGGCGGACAACGCCTCCGACAGCGAATGCGACGATGCTAGTTGTGCCCCCAAGCCGGTCACCTCCGCAGCGGCCATCGCAGCTGTTGACACTCTACGGATGTACCTCAGGAGTCCGGACTTCGAATAGATCTTTGGTTCGCAGTTGGATGGTATGGGAGCCGCAGTACTGAAGTCCGCACTCGCGAAACGTTTTCAGGGGACGCTGGACCACTTATTTCAGCGGCAATAAATCGGTGTGCCCATGTTTGAATTTTTTTTCATAGTCCACATATTACGAAATAGCGGATATAGCGAAGTGATTTCCGATTCCCGCCGGCTTCGTTATAACCGGGATAGACTACATATATATATATATATATATATATATATATATATATATATATATATATATATATGTTTGTGTGTGTGTGTGTGTGTGTGTGTTTGTGTGTGTGCCGATTAATGATCTTGCGTATAAAACTGATCTTTTGTCTCTGACAGTTATGTCTCTGTTGCACAGAGAGAGAGAGAGAGCGAAAATAATGCAGGATAGGCAGGGAGGTTAACCAGAGGTAGTTTCCGTCGGCTACCCTGCGCTGGGGGAAGGGTTAAGGGGGATAAAAAGAGAAACAGAATGGAAGGGGGAGATGGCGTGGTATACAACTATAGGGAATATTCCTGCTGCAAACACATACGTTTGCATGTGACAATTTGATATTCGATACTTATTTTTCACCTGATTGATAGTGTGAATATGATCTATTGTCGGTCCAATCAGGTGATAGAGAAATGTGCGGAATATAACCAACCCTTATATATAGCTTTCATTGACTACGAGAAAGCATTTGATTCTGTCGAAACCTCAGCAGTCATGGAGGCCTTACGGAACCAGGGTGTAGACGAGCCATATGTAAAAATACTGAATAATATCTATAGCGGCTCCACAGCCACCATAATCCTCCATAAAGAAAGCAACAAAATCCTAATAAAGAAAGGCGTCAGGCAGGGAGATACGATCTCTCCAATGCTATTCACAGCGTGTTTACAGGAGGTATTCAGAGACCTGGATTGGGAAGAAATGGGGATAAAAGTTAATGGAGAATACCTTGGTAACTTGCGATTCGCTGATGATATTGCCTTGCTTAGTAACTCAGGGGACCAACTGCAATGCATGCTCACTGACCTGGAGAGGCAAAGCAGAAGAGTGGGTCTAAAAATTAATCTGCAGAAAACTAAAGTAATGTTTAACAGTCTCGGAAGAGAACAGCAGTTTACAATAGGCAGCGAGGCACTGGAAGTCGTAAGGGAATACATCTACTTAGGGCAGGTAGTGACTGCGGATCCGGATCATGAGACAGAAAACCCACGAAAATTTTGGTCTTCTATTTTACCTCGCGATTCTTCATCCACTTCTTTCAGAATAGATAATGACGTCACCAACGACCCGGCGGTGATATCCGATGCATTCAACAAGTATTTCCAATCCGTGTTTGTTTGCGATAACAACTTCATCCCGACACTTACCACTATAGTTTCTTCTGAAGCAATCAGTGACGTTGAGATAAACTGCGAAGGCGTCCTCAACCTTATATTAAACCTGGATGTTAAGAAATGCACCGGTCCGGACGGGATACACAATGCGTTCCTTGTTCGTTATTCGTTGTGGTCATCAAAATATCTGTCCATCATATTCAGAAAGTCCTTATCATCCTCTACTGTACCTTCTTCATGGAAGTTAGCCAAAGTGCTCCCTCTTTATAAATCTGGAGATAAGCAGTGCTTGTCGAATTACAGACCAATTTCACTGACGTCACAGTCATGCAAAATGTTGGAACACATCATTCATAAGCACATCACGCTCTTTCTGGAATCAAATAATTTATTGTCTAACAAGCAACATGGGTTTAGGCGCGGTTTTAGTACGCTAACGCAGCTAGTTGAGTTCACGCATGACATTTCATTTAACCTTGACGTAGGCAACCAGGTCGATGCAATTTTTATAGATTTCTCGAAGGCATTTGACACCGTTTTACATTCTAAACTTATTGCTAAACTTAATGCTGTACTGAATAACCCTCATTTGGTTAACTGGATTTTAATCTTTCTCTCATTTCGCTCCCAGTTCGTCTCTTACAGTTCGACTGACTCCGCTACTGTTGATGTGACATCAGGTGTGCCCCAAGGCTCCGTCCTTGGGCCACTTCTTTTTTTATTATACATAAACGATTTGCCACTTCACTGCTCTTCTAACATCCGTCTCTATGCTGATGACTGCGTTTTATATGAAGTGATTAAATCTTCTAATGATCATTATCAGCTTCAAGAGTCGTTTTCTAGGTTTTGCGATTGGTGTAACACTTGGCAAATGAACATTAATTTAAATAAAACCGTTCTGATGTCTTTCTGCAACAAATCTTCCCCCTCCCTTTTCAGTTACTCGTCCAATGGCCATACAGTAGATAAGGTTTCTGTGTATAAGTATCTTGGTGTCATTTTTACGCATAACATGTCATGGTCCAAACACATTGACTACATATGCAGTAAAGCACTAAAAAAATTAGGTTACTTAAGACGAACGCTAACCCGATCTCCTAAAGACACAAAGGTACTAATGTATAAATCTCTAATCCGCCCTGTTCTTGATTATGCATCTGTAGTTTGGAGCCCGCATAAGCAGTTAGAAATTAATAAACTAGAGGCTATACAGAAAAAAGCTGTGCGATTTATATGTCATCGTTACGATCGAGACTTTTCGCCCTCTTTAGCACTTTCTTCCTTGAACCTAAACACGCTCTCTTCGCGTCGCCGTGTCGACTCATTAAAATTTTTGCACTCCATTGTCAATTCTTCAGTTAGGCTCTCAAATGATAATTACATTAACTTCATGCCGGGATCATCAACAAGAAGACATCATGACCTAAACTTAATACCCTACTACGCACGTACTAACATGTTCAAATTCAGCTTCTTTCCCCGCTCAATCGAAGACTGGAATTCATTACCTGGATCCATTCGCTCATGTTCATCCCAAATTTTTGCAACCGCCATCCCAGATGCATAATTATGAGTATGGGTATGGGCATAATCAGGCATGGGTATGCCTGGCAGCATTTGTATAACATTTGTATAACTTGTGTATTCTTTCACCAGTGCTCTTTTGTAAAAGTGTTCACTTGTATTTTTTTGTATTTTCCTTTTCATCTGTGCTCTTTAATAGTGTTCACTTGTGTTTACCGCTGTATATTCCCATGCATTTTCTGTACATTTTCTTAACCCACTCCTGCTATAGCGCAAATTGCGCTGCAGTATGTATAAATAAATAAATAATAAATAATCAGAAGAATAAGAATGGGCTGGGGTGCGTTTGGCAGGCATTCTCAGATCATGAACAGCAGGTTGCCATTATCCCTCAAGAGAAACGTGTATAACAGCTGTGTCTTACCAGTACTCACCTACGGGGCAGAAACCTGGAGGCTTACGAAAAGGGTTCTACTCAAATTGAGGACGACGCAACGAGCTATGGAAAGAAGAATGATAGGTGTAACGTTAAGGGATAAGAAAAGAGCAGATTGGGTGAGGGAACAAACGCGAGTTAATGACATCTTAGTTGAAATCAAGAAAAAGAAATGGGCATGGGCAGGACATGTAATGAGGAGGGAAGATAACCGATGGTCATTAAGGGTTATGGACTGGATTCCAAGGGAAGGGAAGCGTAGCAGGGGACGGCAGAAAGTAAGGTGGGCGGATGAGATTAAGAAGTTTGCAGGGACGGCACGGCCACAATTAGTACATGACCGGGGTTGTTGGAGAAATATAGGAGAGGCCTTTTCCCTGCAGTGGGCGTAACCAGGCTGATGATGATGATGATGATGATGACTTATTTTTCGTATTCGATTCGCATGCGAAAAAGTCAATTTTCGCCCATCTCTAGTAATTTTCTCTCAATATCTTTCCGTACCTCCCTCATTCTCTCTGTCTTTCACACACCCCCCCCCCCACACACACCCTCCACCCAACCCCACCCTTCCAACACACAGACACGTGACGTGTGGCCTCACGCACAGTTTTATTTTGCACTGGCTCAGAGCATGAGTCCCAACTGAATGCATGGATCCATAGCGCGAGAAGCGCACAAAGGCAATGCAAAAAAACAACAACAACGAAAAACCAAACAGTGCACGCGTTTCGCCCTCGTGTAAACACTCTTTCCGGGTCACTTGTAATGCGCGGTAATGGTTTTGCTGGCGAGAGAGCGGACAGGGGCATGAAGCCTAATTTCAACGCATGCAATTTAATTAGCTGTTTTGGTTGCGGACATTGTTGACCTTTCGTGCTTTGTTTCGTAAGCTTCACGACTCATCTCATTAGCACAGGCTCAACAGCGGAAGAGCCGAGCAGTGCTTTACTGTGGCGCACGCAGCTTATTTGATGCCGCATAGCCGGGGCCCCACGTTTATGTTCACGTCAGTAGTCCTGACCAGTGGCGTAGCCAGAAATTTCGTTCGTGAAGGGGGGGAGGGGGACTGCAACGTGAGCGTTGTAGCTCGGGTTGCAGCTCGGCCTCCTCCTTACACAATTAGTAGAGGGATCACATACATGAATAACAACTAAATACATGAATACATGAATAACAACTAATAATTACCATTGCGAAAGATTCAGCAACCGAAGTGAAGTAAAATATGTATTTTTTCATAGAAGAATACATTCGTATATCCCACAAATTGTGCCAGAAATAACCTATATCAGTGTTTGCATGCTTTTCTCTATTTAATAAGTAAAGAAAATATCACACGAACTTCAGAACTATATCAGTTCGAAACCAGCAAAGCACTGCATGCCGCTGATATGAAACACGTAAAGGCCATGAAATGAACAAGTTGAGGACAATTATTTTAATGAAACTTCGTCATTCAAGAACCTTGTTTGCACTTTCGTACATATGCAACGGCCAGGGAAAGATGTCACTGACGCTCTTTCGTCCAATGTATTGCACAGGAGCAAATGTCACCGGTCATGTATTGTGAATACTTACACCGAAATTATAGTCGCAACAGAGAGCACATATAAAAAGCAGGATTTCAGCAAATTATACATTAGAAAGGCGAAGATACAATGGAACATACAAATGCGAAGATGCAGCTTGATAAAGGGCAAACAAGTGTCACTAGGAACAAAGTTCCCTGCATGTATGCACAAAATTTCGCAACAAGATATTTAAATATACGTAAAAGTCTCCAATAAATCTAACTATGTATGCAAAAGTCACTGTACGTAATGCGTCAAACAAGGCAAATAGGCATGTTGCGCAATCACAGGTTTACAGATCACCGAATCCTAAGCCCCCCCACCTCCCTCCTCTACCGCCGATGCATCGTGTGCGACGGAAGGCGGTGCGCTTCCTCCTCGCTTTTCTCCCGAGCCACCATCACCTGCTCAACCCTCCCCGCACCCTCCTACGCTTTCATTCACGCATACAGCCTGCGGCGCGCAGTGACGATGTTATCGCCCTTGGACTTTATGCAGAACATGACGGCGATGGCAGGAATGCATTTGGAGTGTCAATATATTTGCTAAGCCGTATTATAATAAGAGTATCCGGCAACTGAAGAGTCCTGGCGCACATTACTGTCCGCAAAAGAAGTAATAAAATCTAACTTTCACCATGTGACAATTCGCTGCGCCACAACAATGTTCTTTTTTCTTTTGTGGCGCGGGGGCACCGAAATGAAAAAAAAATAAATTCAAAGGAAAGCATGTTGGCCACAATCGAATGCCTACTTTGGGCACCTAAAGTGGCTACCGAAGCAATATTGAAGAAAACGGGAGACGCTTGGCCCAACCAGAAGCACACGCATACTGCACGGTATCCTACACCCGCGAGACAAAAGACTTTTCGGAGAGGTTGCGATAACATCGAAGTGAAGGTGATGCCCTAAAGCGAACGCGTTGCAATCCGCCGAGTCCCCTCAGTGATGGCGGTGAGCGACCATTGTTTCTTTTTCTCGTCTGCTAGCCAGAAAGCGTCCAAACCCTACCACGCCAAAATCCACTCAGCCAGAGAAAAACGAATGCACACCAAAGGTGCGCCCCGCGGTGGTCGGGGCAACACGAGGAAAACGCATTCGCTCTGGCTGGCTCTGCCAGTCCGCGGGTAGCGACAACAAGAAAATTGAAGAGGCTAAATATGTCCTCACGAATAAAAGTCAAAGTAAAAAAAAATAAATAAGAACGTAGTTACCTTTGCTGGCTTTGGCGTCTCGATATGGATGCTTTGGTGCAGGTGAAAAAAATGTTAATATTCTTTTCTGTTACGGCACAAATGAGCCACCACAACGTTTCGCCTCATTGTACATCACTGCGTGCTTCGTCAACGTGTCCAGTGAGTAGAATCTGGCTTGTCTCGTTGTGTAGTCCGATGTACGGCTTTAGAGAAGTCAATGCACCTTTGGCGTCGAATGTTTATAAAAAACATTAAACCCACAAGGTTCCGGAATCGAAAGTCTGAAGTGCGACTTTGGAAATGTCAATGCAGCTTTCCCATCAAAAGTTTGTGAAAACGTTATACCCGTAAGGTTTCGGAATTGAAATCCGTGCGCTCCGTAGATTCCGCTGCCTCCGCGAGATGCCGCGACTAGCCCACTCGCCATCAAAACGCCTTTGAAACTTTGGGTTCGGATTGGGCTCCTTGCGTTTTGTGACTCCAGGTGCATGGGCGTTGCTACGAAATCGAGGCCGAGTTCGCAATGTTCGCGCCGAAATGTTTTTTCAAGCGTGAAAAATGCATTTCCGACGAAATGCAGAATGATTCCCAGCGCCGAGGGCTGTTTTGGTCCGTTGTGCATGACAGCACGAAATAATTTTGCTGAGTGGGGGAGGGGCGTCTGAAGCCCCATAAGCCTCTCCCACACCTGGATACGCCAATGGATATGGCTACATACTTTTGGGCTAGTTTGTCTGATACAGTTTGAACGTTAGTGTCCATTCCTGTTCTTCATTTTCCGTGTCACCTAAGCGTTATGGTCTCAGTAACAGTGGTGACATTTTGTCTCGACAGGGATGTTTTCCTGAAATCACGGCAGTGCAAAACTAAACAGCACCGATAACAGTAGCTTGCTACAAACGCGCATTTGCAAGCTGGTGCACTGCAGTCGAGGCAGTAATTCAACTGTCGAGTTGCCTTCGTTTTGTGCTGTGCGTTAGGTATAAGCTTATTTAACCTAGTGAGTGTAACAAGTGAAAACTCGACAGTGAGGTGACAAGCATCATTAGCTAAACAGTGTGGACAAGAGCATAGCAAAAAAAAAAGTAATTATGGGGTTTTAGGTGCTAAAACCACGATATGATTAGGAGGCGCGCCGTAGTTGGCGGCTCTGGAATAATTTGGACCCCCTGAGGTTCATTAACGTGCACCTGGGTACATGGGTGTTTTCGTACTGTGTTTTCATGCGTGTTTTCGGGCGAAAGCGCGCACGCGCATACAAACGTGATGTGGGCTAGCATTGAGGTGAAGCGCTCGTTCAGGGCCAAGCGCAGCGTAATGACGCATGAAGGTAACTTCGGAGCTACCTTTCGCTGAGGAAGCACCAAGGAAGCCTTCAGTGAGGGCCCCCCAGTAAGGAAGTTTTCAGCGTGACATAAGGTGGCCTCGCCGCAATGCATGATCCCTTAGAGAGGTCAGGAATATTTCATTGTTTGGGTCATAGAAAACTTTTCTGTACCATGGCCACACCATAATGAGGTTTGCAGAGCATGTTTGTGAAGATGCTTTACCTGTAGCATAACTCTCATGATTTGAAACTTCTATCCTTGCTGGCACAGAGACCTTGGGCTGCATTTTCGAGACTGGTCAGTGCTCACCAAGCGTGTATAATGCCCAATTACGCTTTAGCGGCTAAGCCGTCATTTTCGTTGTGGCGCCTCCGATACCCTTGGCCCATGTCCAACAATATCTAAAATAATGCTTTAAAATGTTTTTGAAAATACTAAATTGTTAGGCTCACACTAAACGACAATGGCTAAACCTACTAAGCGCAGGCCCACACGCACGCACGCGAACATGCGCGCGCACGCGTCTGTGGCCTTACGCAGTGGTGAACGACAATCAATTCACTGATTCTATGCTCGAATAAGGATGCGTCTTGGAATTTTTTCTTGCCGCCGTGTCTGATTCCGAGTCTGAAATGTGTTTGCACATCGGTTTGCGCGCGCTGGCATCTTCCTTGAAAGAGTAGACTACCCGCCGCAGCATTGATATGGCGTTGATGCGCTGAGCATGAGATTACGTGTTAAATTATGATTAAATTCTTGTGTTTTACGGGCCATAACCACGACCTGATTAAGACGCACGCCGTAATGGGAGACTCCGGATTATTTTCGACAACCTGGGCTTATTTAACGTAGACCCACTGTACCTCCATGGGCCGCCACGGCCGTATTTCGCATGTCTGTGACATGAAAGTCTCCTTGTATTGGTATACTTATATATTTCTTTCAGAACGTTCTACATAACTGACATAACTTGGAGTTCTAGATCATAGGTAGCCTAAACGACGCCAGTGTGCTGTGGCCCTTTAGCTGTCTCTCATGCAAGCATTCGCGGCTTCAAGTTCAATTCAGTAAGTGCACTGATCACACTGCAGCTGGAGCTTTGAGATCTCTTGCACCCTACGATCCACTCGTTTTGTAGTGGCCAAGCCTACTTTGGCTAGCGGATAGAGCGTGTGGTTAGGTGTAGCGTAGCGTGATAAGAGTGAAAAACGCATTTTTAGGCAACGATATACTTTTCCCCTTCATGTTTCCTTTCTTTTTTTTTCTCTAGTTATTATGCAGTTTGTGATCCTGGCACTTTACTGCTGGTACCTCGCTCTCAGAATGCCGATCTTTCCAAACTTTCAAAGTGGCGAAACGGCTGCTTTGATGTTGCTGCCCGTTGAAACAGGTGGTTTTCTCCGTATTGTTGAAATTATGTGCCCTCATCTTCAGCCGAACAACTTTAGCGGACACTACATATGTCCGACTTGGTCCGTTTTCAAGCATGGCCCACTTTTGGTGTTCAACATGGCAAGGTGTGCATACTGAGATGTACTGCATTCCCTTCCGTATTTCGAATTTGCACAAATGCAGGCAGGGTAGCGTAGGCGATCGGTGCAGCACGTCTCTTGCCTGGACCGCTGAAAAATGTCGTGCCATGCCTTTTATAGAAACTACGCACCGTGTTTGATTATTCTTGTGGCCTTAACATTGTAACTCTTTCTTCGATAACATCTGAGAAATTATGTAAAATATAATGAAACAAGTTCACTGCAAAGGCGCATGCCTATCTGACACCTTCTATGGTAACTCGTGCTCTTTTCGTAGCCACACATAATCTTGCTGTGAACTTAAAGCTTGGGTAAACAAAAGACGTCTCCGAACCGCACCGACCGCACTGAATGCGATAAAAAGCGCACCTTTTATGTATATAGGCTGGCTGTGATCGCTGGTTTCTATTTCCGTCAGAGGCAGCCAGAAGTGTGAGAGCTTGATAAAGCTATACCTTCTTTCTTTTTTCTTTTTACCACTTTTTTGCGTTAATTGTCATTTCTATTATAGCAAGCTCGTCATTCATAATGCCTTAGCAAGCATACCTATAAGCGATACGAATTAACGTAAAGCACGTCCTTCCAACCTCTCCACGCGATGCCATGTAGCTACGCAAACTCTTCTATCTGTAGGTTTAGCCCTGCTGGTACGACGATTTGTTAGGTTTAAATCACAATACCACAGAGAATGATAGAGACGTAGATGCTGTGTCATAACTATTCATTCCTGTTGTATTACGCTATGAATGTCAGTAATGTTAGAAATTCTTGGAACATGGAATAAGGCGCGCTGCGCAAAAGAGGCTTAGGGGAAAAGGCGACCACTACACCTTGTAGGGGTTGGAGTACGGGACTTCGGTATGGAAGCCAAAACTTGGGAAGGATTTATTCTACATTATTTACAGGGAGGTGAGCGACAAGTAACCGTCGTACTGTCATTACGGGCCAGCAGCAACTCGGACGCTGCGGCCCGCGGCAAGAAGTTCGAGAGAGGTGAAACAGGGAAACAGGGCATGTCCCAGAATCCTCAGGTCTCTCTGGAAGGCTTCTTATAAGCCCTTCGAGCACTGCAAGTCACGTCATGTTTGACCAATGGGAGAGTCCACTCCGATGACGCCACTTGCAGCCAATGGTAGGCGCCCGTGTCGCGTGGCACACCTGTCGGGGCTCTCTGCGGTCTTGCCACGCAGACTGGCAATCCACTTGTAGGCTGGAGAAGGAGCGGGGGGGCGCTCGTGCACCTGCTTCATTGTCGGATGCCCACCTGCTAACCCCGGCGGCGCACAAACTTGTTGGCACGTAAACTTGTTGCCTCAAACTTGTTTGCTCGGCCGCTTCTCTGGAATGCGCTTTCCTGCTTTTGCATTCCTCAATTAGCTGTGCTGCAATCCGATGTGGTCTGGGGAACTCGAAGTAATCGCAGGAACCAGCTCCATATCTAACAGCTCGTCCTCGCCCCGGTTGTTCTGAATGGCCGGTGAACTCAATTCGCTGGCCATGAGGAACGCTGAAAGGAGCTGCAGGGTACTGGGGTCGAGCCTCGTTTGACAACCCTCGGGATCCTGGGCCCTGGAGAACAAACGTCAAACAAACAAAACAGCACAGCGCTGCACCACGCGTAAGCGCAGGCTCTTCACCCCTGACTCGCCAGACTATTACTGAGTCAAAATCAACCCTGATCTTTTATTTCCCCAATTTCGACAAAACAGTTCCAACCACCCTTCCAAACAGCTATCCATTTCTCCTCGATTGCCGACAAGACCAGAGTACTATTGTTGTTGCAAAACAAAAGGGTCGTTGACGATGCAAACAACAAATGAAAACAGCCGAACATAACAGTGGCCTAACTACACGAACAGCATGTTTCCAATCTATCGCAGTGGCGTACTTATCGCACGTAAAGGTGCCACTGAACAATCCGGTCAACCTCACAAGTACGAAATCACAAGCGCACTAGCCTTGTGGTCACTAAACAAAACGCGTACTTGCGTTGTAGGCAAACTTTTCATTCACGCTTACTCACGTTTCTTCCCTGAAAGTCCTACAGGACACGTGACGTAAACGAACAATTAAACTTGCGGGACTTACACACTCCGCAGAACCCAAAAACTATTGCGTCTTTTACTAACTCTTTCCACGCACGCTCACTAAAGAAGTCAGAATACGGTTGCCCTCACACACACTAGCAACCCAGTCATAAAGTCTGCTTCCTTCCGTCCACACAGGACACGCGCTAATGGAACTAAGAACGCCTCTCAGTGCAACTCATGCACTCACTGAAAACTTACGCGCTTAACCTTAGAAAATTCAACTCTTAAAAAGAAAGAAGGTTAAATAAAACACACGCGCGTTACGATAGGCCTTTCAACAATAACCTTGACCCTCAGGTTACTCACACACACAAAAAGAAAGCCTATTAACTTATTAATGAGCATCTCGCGAGACTACAGGTTTACACAAACCTCATCTTTCGAATCTTGAGCTCCTCGAACGAAAACACAAACAAAGCTCAAACCTTACACATTGAAAGAAATCCTACTCTCAAATCGCGAAAACTTTCCGATGCCCAAAAATAAAACAAACTAACACGTTTTACTTCTACGGAAGGGCTCTTGGCCTCCATTTGCAAACGCTTACGTCTGACTCATACTTTGAGTCTAACCCGGGGTGGACGTGGTCTGAAAGCTACTCTGGCTGCCGAGAGACAACAAAAGGGCTGATTCACTATCAGCTCCCCCAAGACGTCACGGTCTCCTGCCAATTTGCGTCCCCGCGCCCCGCTTTCAACACGAACTCGATTGACCGCGTCGCTACTCCCCACCTGGTCTCGTCCTGCCACCTTGCGTGTCTTCGAACTGCACGCTGAGCTATGAAAAGAACTACGGAACGACGAGGAGCTTAGCTGCCTCGTGCCCTTTGTCCGCGTCCGTACAGAACATTCTTCGCGGTCCCCCTTTGACCGGTGGCTCGAACGTTTAGGATGCGTCAACATCGTCAGTGACGACCGCACCTTTTTCCTCGCGCCCTGCCCATTTGGGTTTCTCGCCATCTTTGGCGGCGCCTCATTAGTTACCGACTTTCGGTTTTTACTGCGCTTCTTTTTACGGCGCTTTCTCTTTGCACTCGCTTTCCTGTCGCCTTCTCGTGCCTCGTGCTGGCCGGTACACGTTTCGTCGGCCCGGATCGGCCTCTTACCCGCACAGTCTGAGTGATTTACATTTAAATTAACACTCTCTCTGCCTCGACTGGCGGACAGCTCAACCGACTCTGGCACAATGCAGCAGGCTTTACTCGAGTTAGACAACTCGCACTCTTGCGAACTGCCCTCTGCTACATTGCCCAGCTCACGCTGTGCATCGGCACACAGCCCGTCGGTATCGATCGCTGTCTCACGCGCACAGTCCGAATGATTAACTGAATCATCGCTATCTAGGCTATCTAGACTGGCGGAGAGCCGCACCGATCCCTGAACAATGCAGTTGTATTCTCTTGAGCTACACAGCTCGCAATCCTGAGAATTACCCTCAACTGCATCGCTCAGCTCGCACTTCACTTCTGCACGCACATCTGGCTCTACATGGGTGCTCGCTTCTGTCTGGTCAGCAGTACCCTTTCCTTCGCTAGCAACCTCGCTAACATTACCAGCGACGCACACGCTCGGTAACTGTGCCAATTTGTTCGCAGCTGGCCTAGCTGTCTCCACAGTCATCTGTTGGCACAGCACCTCGTCGCTCTCCTTGCGGCCTTTAACGGCCTCTGTTGCCACTAAGGCATCGTTAGCAGCTAGCTTTTTCCCTTCACTTATCAATCGGCAGCCAATCTCACAGGCACTAATCTTTTCCTCGGCTTTTGGCGAAAATCTGCTAAACACTTCCACATTCTTTCGTTCTGTACTACCTACAGAATTCTCAGACAGCCGTTGTCTCTGTGCCAATAACTGATCACAATCCTGTATCGCTTTGATCAGTGCTGCCTTCTCTCTCTCATACTTTTCCTCTCGCTCACGTTTGCGTTCATTCTCACGTCCGTGACGCTCACACCTAAGAGTAAGTTCTTGAAGCTCCTGCTTCCGTTCATTCTCGCGTTCTTCACGCTGACGCTCACTCCTAAGCTCACGACGCTCTCGCAAACGTACACGGCGCACACGCTCCCGTGGCTCCTGTATCACCTCCCAAGCAAGCTCGATGCTTTTGTCATCATTGCCACTATCATTAATCGCCTTTATGATAGCTGGCGTTTCCATCCGTTCGTCCGCCTCAACTCCCAAATCGTCGCACACCAACAACAAGTCCAACCTCGCCAACCTTCTAAGATCCATGGCAGCTGCCCCGACAGGTGGTTAAAACTGTTTTCCTTATTAATTTGTGCAAACACACAATGCAACAAACTCCCGATTCCCAGAACTATCAAAATTGAACACACAACCTTTGAGTCTGGCGAATCATAAGGAAAAAAACCACGCGCTCACTTACGGTTGCAGCACCCTGCCATCCGGTTCGTTCGTCCGCTGTTGCCGGTTCCTTCCGGACTCCCTGGGTCGAAGGCTCGCTCCTTCTTCGATACTCCCAGTCTCTTCGGACCTCTTTCGACGAAGGCTCTCTCTTCTTCGCTCTTCCCGGTTCTTTACGATCTCTCTCGACGAAGGTTGATTCGTAGCGCTGCCACCAGCTGATGTATTCGGAGGCGATCCTACCGCTGCCAACCAGATGTAGGGGTTGGAGTACGGGACTTCGGTATGGAAGCCAAAACTTGGGAAGGATTTATTCTACATTATTTACAGGGAGGTGAGCGACAAGTAACCGTCGTACTGTCATTACGGGCCAGCAGCAACTCGGACGCTGCGGCCCGCGGCAAGAAGTTCGAGAGAGGTGAATCAGGGAATCAGGGCATGTCCCAGAATCCTCAGGTCTCTCTGGAAGGCTTCTTATAAGCCCTTCGAGCACTGCAAGTCACGTCATGTTTGACCAATGGGAGAGTCCACTCCGATGACGCCACTTGCAGCCAATGGTAGGCGCCCGTGTCGCGTGGCACACCTGTCGGGGCTCTCTGCGGTCTTGCCACGCAGACTGGCAATCCACTTGTAGGCTGGAGAAGGAGCGGGGGGGCGCTCGTGCACCTGCTTCATTGTCGGATGCCCACCTGCTAACCCCGGCGGCGCACAAACTTGTTGGCACGTAAACTTGTTGCCTCAAACTTGTTTGCTCGGCCGCTTCTCTGGAATGCGCTTTCCTGCTTTTGCATTCCTCAATTAGCTGTGCTGCAATCCGATGTGGTCTGGGGAACTCGAAGTAATCGCAGGAACCAGCTCCATATCTAACAACCTATACAATGCCTGCAGGAACACCAGTCATGCCCTTACCTATCCAACAACTTCCAATGCCCCAAGAAGTTTGCTATTCTCGATGTGTTTGCAAAGGTCTTCGATAAGATTACCACGCCCACATTTGCTCCAACGGCGACAGAGCGATAAGCGGAGTACTGACCACCAAGTTATGGCCGGACTTTCTCTGGCTCATAGAAACAGCTCGCAGCTCTATTTCCTCCGCAAAAGCTTCGCACCCCAATTACCTAACGAGCCTTTAAATAACACGCCACGGGAAGGGAGCACAAGGTATTTTTACGGGAGCTTCATTGCTTTTCTTTGCACGGGCGTCTTCCTCAAATCGCTTCGTAACAATGCTTTACAGCGAGCAGATGCGGGCGAACACTTTCCTTCGTTAAAGCTTTCAATTGGCCGGGATGATGTTGTTGTGAGATTCTGGATGGAGTTGTGAAACCAAACCAAAGGGCTTCGAATTCACACCAAAGGCAAAAAAAAAAGTTAAGTCTAGCTAATACAAATATCAGTGTTACAAAACATTAAAAGCACCACTTTTTCTTAGAAAATAAGGTTTCTGAACCAAAGAATGACGTAAATGTGGGAAAACGGTGCCGATACCACTTCGAAAGTGCGAAACCAGCTGTCGGAAGTCATGTGCTGAAGTACAGAACGCTCCCAACGCCTTAACGGCAGTGGTCAACGATCACTAATAACTGTCCGCTATTCGAAACGGAAATAAAAAGCAGAATAATTTCTATTGGCGGATAACAGATGGCCTTCCTGATTCTGCTATCGCTTGGCCCCATGGTACATGGGGCCGCATAATATGCGTGCTGCGCTGTACTGCACATCTGTGCTGGCGCCCCAAGTGCGACCCAGTATCTCTTGAAGGCAATCTGACGTTTATGCGCTGCGACAGCAATCGCAGAGTTCATGAATGACACACAGGTCAAGTGTGTCATCCTTTGCTCACAGACGACTTTTGAACTGAAGAAAGGTGCTTTTTTCAGTCGCGATTTTCATTTGTGATTTTTATTAGGAGTAAGACACTTAGGACAGCTTGCATGGACATTTAATAACGCAAATAATAACGAATTCAAGAACGCGTTCTAGTGTGGACTAGGAGTTGTCTAGGGAACATTTAAGAACGCGTTCTTAAATTCGTTACTATTTTCGTTCGTGCAAGCCGCTGCTAATGGGACAGAACGAAAGTTAGCAGATTTTCGAAAGCAGAATGTACTTCTCTATTAAGAGATAGTTCTCGCTCCTGGCAAAGACAACAGGGAAGTGTCTTTTCATGGCATCATCAACAGAACCCGTTAGACATCGTCTCCGTTCATCGTTAGACATCGGAACTGCAAAAAAAAAATAATAATAATTTGTCTAAAAAAACACGAATTTAGTTAATTGGGAAAAGCTACGGTTAATTTCAGCCTATATGGCAATAAAACTACAGCTTCGTGAGCAGTTTCGTAGATTCAAGAGTTGATCCATCGAGGTAATAAAATTGCACAGGAAGTTGACGTTTTATTACCACATGCCTGAAATTCGCTTAAGATGTTTCCAAATGGGACGTTTCTTTATCGAACCCTAATGAATAACTAAGTTTTGGGGCTGGATGGGTTTTCTTCTTTAACTCCGATGCCTTTTGGATTTCGACAGAGAAGAGCGTACCCCCACCGAGAGAGCGGGTCACGTGTCTCGCGCGCCTCGTGTCCCGCATTTCTGGATAGATGACCAAGACGACAACCGAACGTGCACTCAACGATCTGATGTGTTACGCTGTCGGGCAGCAAGGCACGTACCTTTTCTGGCGGTTCGACGTTGTTTGCTGCCGAGCCTCCGGAGCCTGGCGCAGCTGGCGTCGCCACATTCAGGATGGCGCCGATCACCGCGGTCAACAGGGCTTGCCTCGCTCCCAGCGCCAATGCTAATAAGGAGAACGTACAGAACAAGAATTGAAATCACAAAAGCTTTAGACACGGGTAAATAAAAGGCGCGAAATAACGTTATATCCTGCATGATTTCTGTGACTGTGTATACCTTTACCACTTGCACACCACGAGAAACAATGAATGCTGTGAGGAAAAAAATACACACACTTTAGAATCGACACATAGAGAAAACCGGCAAAATAATGCAAACGCCGATAGGCCAAGCACTTGGCACCAATTTGCGTTACGGGAGTTGGTTTCGAACTGTATTTTCTTTAACTTTTTTTTTTTTGCTATCCGAACACAGCAGTGAATGCCTTGCAACAAGCCCCCCAATATTTGTTCCGCAGAACGTGCCTTGTTGAATGCTCTGTCATGTAGTTCTACGCAATGTATCTCACTGTATGTGCTGCGCGCAAGTACAATGGCCCTTGTGAAGCCTGCCGGGCCCAGCCTGGTTAACCTCCCGGCCTTTCCCTTACGGCTTCCGTCTCTCTCTCTCTCTCTCTCTGTATTCAGTTACGAAGTTGTCCTCCCAGTGTTGTCAACTAATGGCATTGTAACATAGGTTGTTAAGTAAGCCATTACAGGGATATGATCATTACATAATTATGAGTTTAGGAAGTAAATTTGGCTAAAAATGAGAGGTATTATAATTATTATAAGAGTGTTTGAGCCGGCCTAACTTTGAAATGAATGAATGTATGAATGAATGAATTCTGTGGTTTTACGTGTCACAACTACGATTTAATTATGAGGCACGCCGTAGTGGAGGACTCCTGATTAATTATGACCACCAGGGGATCTTTAGCGTGCCCCATGCAGGGGTCTAACATTAAAATGTACTGTTGGACTAGGCGGGAACGAGTAGCCGAACTCACAAATAATCCAGGCTCTCCTACATATATATTTATTGTAACAATAAGATAACGCTTAGCCCAGGGCTAAGTGTTACACAGACCTGGCTACCATTACTGGACAAAATGAAGGCGCTTCCTGCGGCGGGCTAAATGATCCTGCTCGTTCCTGCTATTACATTATTATTATATGCTTGTTTGAGCAGCATATGAGAGAATGGCGTAAAGATGCTTTTAGGCGTGAAAATATTTATGCCCGCACAGCACGTTTTGTCCACTGACGTTAGCCCGAGCACGAATTGCAGTGAGGACACCAGAATAGTACTTGGAATGAATTAGACGGGGAATGAGCCTCGTAGAGCGGAACCGCAACATTTGCTTCACCAAATCATTTGTATATATTATAGCCAGGATTGGAAGAGATACATTTGATGGCACCCTTGTAAGTAATGCGTTGATTTGTAATTGATGTACTGTCGGGCAACACGTTCCCTCGCTAGCTATCCCATTATCCTAGCGGTAATATTAAGTTTATATGCGCTGCTTGCCTCTAGGATGGAATGCCAACGCGCCCAGCAAACTATCCTACTCAATTGCTCGGTCTCATGATAAGACAAAGAAAAGGCAGGTAAGAGAAAAAAGACGAGCAACTAGCTATAGAAACTATTCAAGTTTAGTGGAAGCTGTACTTAATTTACACATTAAAAAGGCTTCACTCCAGCAAAATTATCGGAGGCCGCGACCTCCAAGTTAGTATGAGCCGTTTTCTGCAGCGCGACCACTGCTTAACTGCGCACTGCAACGTTTATCAAACAAATAGCATAAAGCAGGCCTTTTCTAAAGTACAATAAGTGCGTTTCGCAGCGCAGAGGCCTCTTCTGTCTCAAATACTTTATTACACAGCCACGCACACCACGCGCTGAACAGATTGAAGTTAACGACCGCAACACAATTTTACTGAGTGTCTAGACGTCCTTAAAATCTGCATTCGCGCCCAAACATAGTTAGCTGAGATTAAGTGAAACGAACTTCACGAGTCTATAGCTGGCATCACATTGCCCACTTATAAATATCTGAATAAGTATGCCGAGAAAAGAAAGTTCAAGTGCACCCACTAACGCTGTGAATGAGCGTTGCATTAACATTGCACTTTTTTTTCCCTCATCGCCTCGGGGTCGACCCCGAACCACGGTGCTGCCGCGGCTGCGACTGAGTGCTCCTTCTCGGTGGATGCCGCGCTCGGGGCCCCATCATCAGTGGCTTCGCTTATTTTACGAGTTTCTTTAGGCAGCCAGGGTTAACGACGCCGAGCTGGTAACTAATAGAGGCGCCGCGTGGTGGTAGTTCGAGGTTCCCCTTCTTCTTCGCCCTTGTTTCCCCACATTACCCTTCTCGTCCTTTCTCGCGAGACAACCTCGAGCAGTACGCGCGGAGCGGTATAGAGGGTGAGCCCGTGCTAGGCTTTGAGGCGAGCCACAGCTGGACTTAATTCTTCGGGATGCCGTTATGCAGCGCTAGGCTCTAGCGGTACTTAAGCTCGCGCTGGGTCGTCAGCCAGCACTCCGGAATTACCGAAAAGAAACATTTCATGCGAGCTGAAGGAATCACGCCAAGGAGAGCGAAAGAGCAACTTACAAAAGAAAGCAAAAGAAAACAGAAAACGCGGCTCAGCTGCAGTTGTCGCTCGCCTCGGGGGCCCTTTCTCGGAACGAGAAAGAAAAGTTCCTCGAGGCACCCTCGCTTATAAACAAACGTGTTTCTCGCGCACCTACGCGATGCGCGCATCCGTATAGCTGGCTGCAGCGAGGACGAGAGAGGTGAGAGAGAGTAGGTGTGCGAAAAAGAAGAGGTTCGGGAGTAAATTACTCTGCTTACCAGCACGGAACTGGCAATTAACTACCTTTGACCCTCCCCTCCCCTTTCCCCATGGGGGGAGGGGTGTGAGGTGGGGAAGGTCTCCTGCCATCGATTGCTTCCGCTTGACTTGTGGCTTAGAGGAGACGATGCACGAAGAGGAAGCGGCGATGCGTCGGACTTCGTCTGGATGCGCGACCGTTGTCGGTCGCCGCTGGACGCGTGAGAGCGAGAAGGAGGGCCGGCGCGAGCAGTACGAAAGCGAGAGGATCCTGGCACGCACCGCGTGACGGCTGCGCGAGAACATAGTGCGGGATCCTGCTGAATTCTCCCCGCCCTCCGTCATTTCTCTCCCGCATCTACCTTCGTTTCTTTGGTTATGTGCTCCTGTTAGCCCTTCGAGTCACTTTATATCCCGCTTGGCTGCGCAGGTGGCTAACCCTTTCTTCTTCTTTTTCGTTTCTTTCTTCCTCTTCATCTTCTTTCCCTTCTCCGAGTACTAAAGAAGAGGGCTTCTCCGCTAACTTGCTCATAGTTTGGCGAAGCCAGCTTTAGCAGTTGTCTTCGAGTTCGGCTCCCCTGCACGCTTTCGTCGACACCAAATGAATCGCTGAAATAGTGTAACTACTTATAGTGAGAAACCATTTATTGGTCACTTGGAAGCGACTGCTGCCTTAGGTAATGGTCATCATGTGCGTACAGTCGAGAAATGTTGTGCAAAGAAAAATTACGTTAGCCAGATCTGGGTCGTTCGTTTCATCACATGGTTTTATACTCACCTAGCCAATTAACGTGGTCTCGGAGTGACAATGACAAAAGTAATCAATATGGCCTCAGGCTACAATGTAAAAGAGTACTATGTTATGTTAAAAACGTTGCAGCAAAGTGGTGCTCGTCATGCACCACCAGAACTGAAGATAAGATAAAGGTAATAAAGTTGTGTAATGTATTGCCGGTACCAACAAGCCAACTCACATGCTCTCTAATTCATGACCAGTGGTCTGTCGATAATAGATGGAGCTTATGATCGCCTGTCCATGCTCGGAGGAGTTACTACTCCTTGCAAAAAACGTGCGGCAAGTGTAAGAAAACGAAGCGAAATCCAGGCGGTGATGGGGAAGCGCAAGGCAGAAGTATTGACAAGCTATAGTTATGATGCTGACGGAAGGCAGCTGTAACAATTCATCGGAAGAGGAGGTGAAGGCGATGACAGCTGTCAAGTATTGTGCATTTTATAAGCTGCCTATTGCGTTACCGGAGGAGGCACAAAAGAACTAGGACAATGTGCTTCATTAGGCTGTATTGATGACAGAAGTAGCAATTCCTTACTAAATTGATTTGCAAATACAGGGTACTGGGCACTTTGTTTCATTTTTGTTTGTTGGGTTTTTAACTTTTTGCCTGCCGGATCCCTTTTCCTTGCATCCGTACATATGATAACCTCGCCAGGAAGCCGTGGTACTCGCCCATAAAACGCAGCGCACTTCTGCCAGGTTGTGAAGAGCGACTGATTCAAAGGGACTCCTCCTACTCGCTGTAACCATCTGGTGGAATATTTACGTGGAATATTTCGGAGAATAGTAAAACGCAGCGATACACCATTCGATCTACATTTACCATCCGGCCTCTCAAGTTGCTGCACAAGATTACCCTATAGACTACAGCTAGCGACAGTATTAGCATACGCACATTCTTTGGGTTTGAAGTGGCAGACTACTCCGTGTGCAACGTACAGTAATGGGACAAAATTATGCAACAACTCTTGTTGTAATCCTGCCATCTGGGCGCCAGTTTCTCCAAAATGCTTTAAGTAACTACGGGTGTGAAGCCTTAAATATAATAATAATTTAAACGTATTGTCTTGTACTTCATTTACCGAAACAGAAAGTTGCTGGTGAACTACTGAATGAGTTAAATGTAACGTAATGAAACGCCTACCAGTAGAAAACCTGTGTCATCCGCCGTTCATGCGAGCCATGTGCGTTCTATCCTCTGCATTTTATGTTTGTTCCGAAGCCAGCGAGGTATTCTTTGTTTCTGTGGATGGCTCGCTCTTTCGCAACGAACTCTCAAATATTTAAGAGTCAATTTCTTCTCAATTTCCGCATTGCCATGGGTCGCTAGCGTTAAGTTCTCTTTATATTCGACAAATCGAACAAAGTTAAGAACAAGCTTCAAAATCCCACCAACCCCAAACAGGCGTGTCGACATAAACACTTTTACTCTGGCGCTTTCGTAAAACAGACAAAAACAAACCCACAGCTTCATAAAAGCAAAGTGCTGGAGCAAGAGCACGCGGCGAAAACGCGAAAACGCTCTGTCGGCAAATCAGCCTCAACGGCCTTCGTTGTCTTTGCATCCTTCCCACCCCATTCGGGTCGTCGGTTCTCAGAAGACACGCGTTCGCAAGCTATACGAAGACATAGAGGGAGAGCTGCGTGAAAAGGGAAAAGAGAACGGGTCTCGTCATAAGGAGGATGAGTCCAGAAGGGCTGAAAGGAAAGTGGGGGGGGGGGGGACTAGTAGAGGTGGGCGAGAGATGAAAAGCGGTGGCTCTTACGCCGGAGAAGTGGCAAAAAAGTGCCAAGAACAAAAGCGCCCAAGGAGAGCGCGGACAAAGCGGGCGACAGCATGACGCAGTACTCTGGGGCGCCGTAAAGCAAACACATCGGTCGAAGCTAAGGCAGGAAGTAGCGGTAGCAAAGGCCCCCTACGGTATGAAAGGAGGGGAAGGGCTCCTCTTCCAGCTCGTTTGGCAGCACGGAACGGACGCAGGAGCAGCAGAAACAACGGCACGTGAGAAGGCGCAGCTCTTTTTGCTGTTCTTCCTGGTAGACTTGTAGAAGGAGGGCGCTTAAGACGAACAGCAAGAGAACTATTCCGCCCTTCCAAATTTATCTCCTCCCCGGGTCCTGGCCTCGCCGTGCACACCGGAGTTCTCGCAGTGCACGCGGGTGCATCCATCTATCCGTCTACCCGAGCGAGCATTTGCGCTCAGCCGAGCGTCAGCGTGCCGTCGAGATAGGGCCTTATCTTCACGGGATCTTGACGGAGAGATGTTTCCCGTGGCGGCGGTGGTCGCGCCACCACGCTAGTGCCAGAAGCTACGTTCCCTCTCACTTTACCCTTCAGCTCTCCGCTTCTCTTTCGCCTTCCCCAAGACCTGCAGAGGAGCGCAGTACGCATTCCGGGCGTGACAGAAGCGTCGTGTCTGGACATCCGATCCTCGGAAGAAACAAGGCCAAAGGGCTGTCGCTCGTAGAGCTATTTTCACATACTTAAAGTCACTGGCGTTTTCTTGCTTTCGCAGCTATCGCCTCATAGCTTGGTTCCTGTAACATCTTTCTTTTTTTCTCTCCTTTTTTTTGTGCCCATTAACTGCGCACTTTGCTTTGGGCTAATTCACAATAGTGTACACCATTGCCACAATTACGGCTTGTTGACTGGGAATACACCCCAAAGTACTGCTAGCATGTTATGGTCGTTTCAATTGCCAGGGTAATCGTCATGTTTGTAAAAGAAGTTTCGCATGCAATGCTACGGTCAACCTAATTTTTTTTTTTGATGTGCGAATAAAGATTTTGTTAACTCGACCCCGCTAATTCGCGGCAACATAGCCTTCCATAACATTGCACAGTTTCAAGTAAGGCAACGTGCAGTTCGGCTTTCACTCTCTCAAGTCTCGTCAATGGTTCATGGCGGGTAGAAGAAGAATGGTCGCATGAACGCAAGAAGGTATTTTTGGAGATGGAACCCCGGGACCGGTGACACATGACGACACACATAGCCTTCGCAAGCCAGCACCTAATACAGCATGCACATTACGTAAAGGCGATGGACTAAGCGTAGATTTGCCGGAACAGCTTGAGCTCTCCTCTACTTCATTTGTGCAATGTTCCGGTACGCCTTGTAAGAAATGATAAGAACTGTGCAGTGGAATCTCGTTCTTCCATCTTGTGGTGGCGCTCACATCGCAATATCGACCGGCATGCTCTAAACGCAGAAAAGATCTTACGCATACTTTTTTAACGGGCACTTTTACCTGCGCAATTTTGAGCAGAGGTACCAGTGATAAAGAAACTTGAACTTCTAGAAGGAACGGCGAACAGCATTTTGAATGACCCAGCTGTTTACGAAAAACCTCCAGATTGTTATACTAAAGTTCATAAAGAGAAGAAAAGAAATGCCATAATAATTGCTTCTTTTGGCTAAATTTGTATTCTTACTTAGCTTTGAAAACTGTTTCTGCACAAAAAACATTTCGAAAACGTTTTCTCACGTTTCAACAGTCCTCGGCATCGCGGTGACTGTGTGGGCAGACCGCAGCCGTCTTGATTTGCTTTATAACTACACCGGTTTCTCAAAATTATCAAAATTAGCCCTTATAGCATTTGTCATTTTTCTGTTAAGCGATGCTTTTATACCTCTACACTCGCCTCTTAAGAATCATCAAGGCGCACTCGTTGTCATACAAGCAACGAGTGTGCACAAAGTACCGCGTTCTCTCGACTATTGCGATACGTTTGAGTCCAGATTTCTTTTTCTTTTACTTTGTGTGCGTCATTTCCTCAGTGCAGTGAAAGCATGCTTTCCGAGGCATGGTGGAAACTTAGAGACGTTTCTTCGCTTGGTTTCGGCTATTCCCAGGAACGTTGAACATGCCATTTTCGCTTTATTCTTTAAATTTATGCTGGGTGAGATGGACCGAGCGCTCGGCAATATCTAGGCTCGTTCTTGCCATCTTTGTTCTTTTCTTCTCTCAAACAAAGCTCCTCGAGGTAGGGCTATCTATGCCTGGGAATACAATCTTTCCAGGCGTTCTTTCTTGTGCCGCCGTGAAACTGGAGGATTTCCTTCCGCCGAGACACCGAAATCAGGCCACACGTGCGTTTCGCCGAGAGGAAATCGGGAAACGCTTCAACTCTTTTGGTACACTTTTCACGCTTCCCCTCGCTACCTCCCGTTCTTTCCTCCATGGCGATTCTTTACAATCCTTCAAGAGGCAGCGGGCTAACTCGGCGCGAAAGGACGCATTCGGCCGCACCTGCCAAGCGTCAAGCCTTTCCGTGCAACATCTCCGCTACATTTTTTTTGTGTTGTTACGCTCTGCCGCATAGCGCAGACAACCACTCTTGCGATTCCACTAAAGCGTTGTATTATGAGATACGTTTTTCACCGTGTCTGTTTACGGACGCAAGCGTTCCCCCGTGTACACAATATGGGCATGCGTGCGCGTGCTTGTGTGTTTGTCAGCGAGCGCGTGTGTGTTTTGTGCGTTTCTTCTCATGCGTGCCTGCTTTCGTAGGTGTCTGTTTTTTTGTTTCTTTTAGTGCTTGTGTGTGTGGAGAGGGTAGGTTGATGGGTGTGTTTTAATCAAGATTTTTTGTTTAGCTTTCTTCCTTTTTAAATTCATGCCACACATTTTTCATCTCCCTTTCTCTATCTTGGTTACAACCAAACTACCCGCCCACTTCTCTTTGAGTTTGCGTCTCAGATCTCGGAGAATCCTGCCCATCTTTTTCAAGTCATCTCAGTCTGATGATGGCACTCTCGCCGGCATCCGAGAAAGATCCGTAGGAAGATAAGGCTGCTGTAGAAGCAGGCACATATACAGTGTAGGGAACGTTAGGAAACAAAAGCAGTTCACCTAACGCACCAGCGAAAAATCAGAAGAACGCGAATAAAAAGCGACCTAGCGAAATTCTACCGGATAAAGGAAACGCTGCAGTGGAGGCTGGGTCACCCCAGGAACGCGCAACATGCAAGAGGAAAAGAAGAGAAAAAGAGAGAAAGAGGGAACAACCAGAAAAAGAGAAGAAGCCCGATGCTTGACGTTCATGATGTTCTCGCTTTGCCCTGGGATCACACAAGCGCACGTAAAAATGGGCACGCTTCATGAGCTAGATGCTCAAATTAACGTCATTTCCTGCGTCTGGCCCGAGAGTGCAGGGCGCATATAAAGCCCGCACTGTCTGGCAATTACTAGGCTATTCCAAGCTTGGAGATGAAGGGGGAAAAAATGTTCTTGCTTTGTCTGTGGCTGTAAAGCGAAAAACTGAAAATTTTAATGGCTTGGTCGCGCTGAAAAAAAAAAGAAAAATGTGAGAAAGAAGAGTGCCGTATGGGCTATTTCGGAGAACATAGCACGCGTAATGCATTTTACTCCGTTTAAAATAATGCCTTCACTATGCGACTTCAAGGTTATCACTACCTGTAGCGCGTTTTGAAATAGTGCTCATCATCATAAATGAAGAAAATTAGAGGGCTCTTGGCATGTGTAGAATATAAGGGTCTTAAACCTTGCTTCAGAACACTCGCAAATAGAAAGACAATGTTGATATTATATTTTTTAGTGGGAGTGTGTTTCTCACGATACTTAAATTTATTGGTGCCGTCAAGTTATCTGAGATGATGGAAAGTTCTTAACTTTCCAGCGTGAAGGAAACGAACATAGGTTACATATGTGAGCGACTTTTTCTTTTCCGGTCTATAGCTCTTGAGAAACAAAATACAAAAATGATATATATATATATATATATATATATATATATATATATATATATATATATATATATATATATATATATATATATATATATATATATATATATATATATATATATATATATATGTCGTGGCAGATATATATATATCTGCCACGACTTGGGAACAGACTGACCATGCAACTTTTATAGCACTGGTGGTGTTTCTGGCAGTGGCCTGACTAAGAGGTGCAAAACATTCAGAGGCCTTTAGCGACCCTTTAGACAGTATACTGCCGGCAGTAGCAACCGCTATAGTGCCTCGTACACAAACGAGAACAGCGTGGCCTCCGTGATTCTCGCTAGGTATAGAGCTGCTGATGCAGTTCAGGGAGAGCAAAATGCCTTTGGCCACCTTTGGCCTAGTGCAAGCGCAACTCGTACCCTGAAGCCCTTTTGTTGCGGTTCCTAGAGCGTTGGGCCCGCATCATACGAACGGCAGGGTAGTTTCCTTTAACGAAACCCCGTCGCTCGCAAACACCATCTCGGACAGCAGCCTGTGTGAGGCGAGGCGAGGGGGTCTGCCCGCCCGTGGTGGGAGTGACCGCCGGCGATGACTAAAGAGACCCCGCCGGGTCGTAACATCGGGGCTTGGGCGTTCGACGCCACTATCTCACCGGCGCACCGTTTGAAAGCGGTACCGCCGATATAGCGCCCGTGCGAGGCCCGCTAAATCACGGGCCTCGCCGCGCGATGACACTTTTACGAGGCCAGCCAGCCGCCTGCGAACCTGGTCCCGTACGGCAGCGACAGACGCCGCCGAAAAGTCGAGTTTCGCGGTGCCGCCCGCTGTAAAGCACTGACCTCCCATGCGGGCACCCGCTTTCTTCCCGTCGTCTATCAGCCTCGACTAATCCAGCGTGCTTCTAAAAGAAAAGAAGTCGTGCAAGACAATACAGGTCGCAAGAGCGCGGACGCATTGAACGCGCAGAGAACGCTGTATATGGCACAAGAGGAGACCTGCTTCCGATAACCTTTCTTTTTTTCTTGCAGGACAAACCTTGACCTTTTGTTTGTTTTCATTTTTAGCGCAGCTGCTTAACTTCGGAAATAAATGGAAAAAGATTAACCTAGAAGGAGTGCGAGGATGAATAGCCCCTCGGGCGTTCTCTGTGAGGTGTGGTTTCGACCTAATATATAAGCTGCGACTCTCTAGGGAGGGGCGAACCGTGAGTGACGATATTCTCGCAGCGCCGCGGGCCGGAACTTCATGGAGAGGGTTATGAGGCCCCCAATTTAAGCCCTGTCGTATGTGGGCGATAGATTGTCCTCCCTCTCAGCCTGTTCATCCGCGGGAAACGCCTTCCTGCGCGAGTCAGATATTTATGGGCGCTGCGCGCGTTATGCCGGTCTTGCCGATCCGAAAGCCTGCCCATGCGCCGTGGCTCCCATCGACGCCGCGCACCCCTTGCCGGCCTTCTTCGGTCTTCGGTTATCTCGCTGTCTCTCTCTATCTTCTTTTATCGACATTTCTTTGTTCCTGTGCCCCGAGTTTTCCGATCAGCGAGAGATACAGTGGGATGCATGCTATATACCCTTACAAAAATGGCTCTTGAATTTCCATTGTTGATCTGTTGTACTATCATTGATTCCATAGAAACTCCACAAAATTACAACATTCATTGAGCCAGCACCATGGTTGTTCAATAAAATTTTTATTGACAACTACACAGTAATTTTTTATTGATGAAATAATGTTCAAATTCCATTGTGTAATGCCAACAACTGGACCGAGTTAAACAGGCGACATACAATTTACACGAAACAATAACCATTAGTTTAGGTTCCTTAGTTAATTAGCTTCTTAGTTCCTTAGTTCAGGCTACAACATGAAATGGCGTAATTAAGCTGGCCAGAGCTTCAACCAATTATTAAAAAATTTGTTGCACAGGCAGTTGTACGTTCAAGTGCAGAAGAAAGGCCACTGCAAGATAATGTACTAATGCATTATTAATGCAAAATAATGCTGTATTGAGCCGCTGCAGCGCCAAATGCACAATCTCCGGATAGGTTCAAATTATTTTAATCACTGCGGATATTGCAATGTGCGCTATAACTGCAATGGGAGACCTGAAAAAGATTGAGTGTAGGTGATGCAGTGTAAAGCTTGAACATTGTACTACCAAGGAGAGAAGAGGTTCATCCCACTGGGCAGCGTACAGGGTACTTTTTTTTTGCTGCACCAAATTTTTAAAATTGCAAAATATAAATCGCGGTAATGTTATGTTTACCATACGAGTGTACAGATTGGCGGCCTCTAGATGCAGAACAATTGCCGCACTTGCGTGCGTAATTAGCAAAGTTACGCTAATTAACTTTCTAATTATGAGCAATAGGTGGCTACCGAAAATGAGTACTTTGGTGCCCCTGCTCGACACTACCTATCCCAATGATCAAATTTTGAATAGTGGATTTTATGTGGGAGCTTCGCGAACAATTAGTTCCCCTTGGCAGGCTCCTTGAAATCGAAACTGGCTGGACAAAGAGCGCCTTTGTCGTCGGCGTAGCTTCATGTCTTCCTCAATGCATGCAGAAGCATCCAGAATACTGAGAGGTAACCGGTTTTTGAACTTTTGTTTTGTTGAACTATCGGTACGTCGATGTACGGATCCTACTGGACCTTACCAAAATTTATATCACGTGGCATCACAAGCTACCACAACAATACAGAGCCTGCGGAAAGGCGACCTCGCGTAAATTTACACTATTACATTACGGCAAAATATGCAACAAAATTCAGTGTAAGCGCGCCCACACGTCGATTGGCAGAGGTCACGCGACCAACTAAAATGATGATGATGATGATAATTATCAGCACCAAAAACTTTTGAAACAGGGCGGAGACAAATAGTCTCCTAGTCTGCTTGATTTATTCAAGTTTTACATCTATATATAGCGACCGAGACGCGACTCATACAGACTCATGTTCGCATCAGCAAGCGCGACCTGCCCGTCGTCAGAAGAAAACATTTGTCGATTGATGCCGTTCACTTCTCGCGCCATCGTTGCCGCGTAACGTAACCTTCAGCGCATTGGTTAAGCAGCACAGCTTTGCCACTGCATTCGCGCGGCTGAAACAACGAGCACTTAGGGAATGAGCCAAACCATTGGTGAATCACCACCATTTGCAACTAATCGCTTCGTGACAACTTGATGGATTTGTAGCCTTCGAGATCAGAACGATGTGTCGTCACGGAGGAAATCTCGGAGGTTATGCTTCAACATTGCCATTGATACTAAATCATTGTTTCAACGCAGACAATTGCTATTTGCGTAGCAACATAATTTATTTTATTACACTTTGTGTATAACTGACAGCTTTGCAAAGAAATTATAGAAGTTCTTCCTGAACAAAATATTTTTGAAAGTTTTTTTTTTTTTACCAAACTTAGCGAAATATACGAAAGTTAACAAGCAACATTGAAATTTTTTTTTTTTGCGTGTTTGCTTGTTTGGCAGTTGTGTTCGCAGTTGTTTTCGTCGCCATTTTGCTTTCTTTCGTGGTCTCCGTGTGCGCGTTGTGTGGGTCGTGAGCTGTAAGCATGCTTGTGTGTTGTGATCTGCTGTTGCGCGACAAGAGACATTTTTGCCAAGAGCGTCGGAGACGAAAAGCTGAATGTACCCGTCCGTCCACTGGCTGACGCGGAGGTATGCCACCGACTGGGCTGCGTGGAAGCGTGCATGAAGAATGGAGCGCCGGCTGACCCGACGGTAAGTACGTTTCTTGTATTGTGTGTATAACTGATCGGCAACGTTCTGACTGGTGTCGTAGAAGTCGCGGGGCGCTTTTTTTGTTGCTGGATGTACGTCGGGCTGACTTGCGCCTGTGGCGCTGGTGCTGTGTCAGTCAACCACTCCGAGCTGTATGTCTGATTCACGCGTGGTGCACGGCATCGGTGTTTCAAAACATTTCGTGCCGGGCCGGTCCCGGGTGCATGTGTAGCGTGTTGCATGCTCCTTCGGTCCATCGAGCGCCAAGGTGGGGTCACGTCGTCTGTTTAAGCTGTGTATTTAGCAGCCTGGCCTATTCGTCTGTACTACACGGTAGCCAAGTTTATCGCGAACTGAAATGCACGGAACCACTTAAAACAAGGGCGCCTGTTCCTGTTGTTGTCATGCTCGTCCCCACCCGTTGCGGTAGCTTTTCACCCGCCGTGGTTGCTCAGTGGCTATGGTGTTGGGCTGCTGAGCACGAGGTCGCGGGATCGAATCCCGGCTACGGCGGCCGCATTTCGATGGGGGCGAAATGCGAAAACACCCGTGTGCTTAGATTTAGGTGCACGTTAAAGAACCCCAGGTGGTCAAAATTTCCGGAGTCCTCCACTACGGCGTGCCTCATAATCAGAAAGTGGTTTTGGCACGTAAAACCCCAAATATTATTATTATTATTGCGGTAGCTTAGTGTTGCGCCACTGACCTTGACGCCGCAGGTGCAACTCCGGCTGCGGCAGCCGGATTTAGATGGAGCGAAATGCAAAAAACGCTCGTGCTTGGATATGGGTGCTTGTTAAAGATTCAAATTTAATTCAGTCGTACGCTGCGACGTGCCTTGTAATGAGATCGTGGCTTTGGATAGTAAAATCACAAAATTTGAATGGTTAACTTGCATGACCCTGTTTCAAGTATTACCGTTGCAGCAGGACCCATGCCACAGCCGTTTATGTGAACATCAAATTGGCGGACCGTCTTTTCCTTGTATTGTCATCAAATAATCATGCAGAAATGTCGTGGGCAATATCGTGAGATGTGTAATAAACGCGGATCGTCCTATACAACAGGCTGGTTGATCATTCGCGAATCGAATGCCACCGTGTTGTAACGTAGAAAAAGAATGCCTAAAGCGCATTTGATTGACGCCACCAGTTTCTCTCCCAGCCCTGGGTATCTTTTTCATGTTGCAAAAGTATTTCTACGAAATTATTTGTGTACTCTGGATATGTTAAAGAACAAGATTTTACTCAAAGCTGTAGTGTATCACAGAAAAAGACTTGTTAATCCGGAGTTACTATAAATATAGTCAATCTTCTTTCTTTTCTGGCAAAAAAAAAAAGAAAGAAGATTATGAAAGCATGCAAGCCTCTGAATACGTGAGAAAAGATGCAACCTTTAGACCAAATCTGGGATATTTTTTCCATCGGAGGACTGACCCAAATTCCTACTTTTATGTTCACACAGAAAAGTGCCTTGTCATAAAGATGTCGTAATATCAGACACTTTCTTTTGAAATTTCCTCTTAAACGCCCTGTGAAAAACTGTTGGTAAAAGAATTTGGTTCTCGCTATTTCAGTATTCCTAAAACATATGCAGTGAACAATAAAAATATTCAACTAATTCATTCAGTCACACAAATAAAATACATTGCTAACACAGCAGCTGGTAGCAAGAAACACTTGGTTACGTAAGCATCAAGCACTTATATACATTTTTTTATTATTGATGGCATTTCACTGTGTAGCCGTTATGTAATACTGCATTTATAAAATACTTCAAATAGTGGCATCCACAGCATCTGGAGAAGAGTGCAGGGCACATTGTGTCTGATGCTATTGCAAACTTGCATGACACATCAAAAGCAGGCAACAATCTTACACCATCTGGTTAATGCTTTCTGTGAATATAAAAAAGGATCTTTAAGGCCCTTCCCTGCATGTGCGAATCTACTTTGCCACACTGAATAAACAGTGCTAACATAACAAGAACCAGTTGAACATGCCCTTCCACATCAAAAGCTCCTGTGTACGTGCCCTGTAATATTTATGGAAGTATAGGTGTCGAGGCCCTCTAGTCGGTTTATGTAAGGAACTCCATGACTCGAGACAAAAAGCACACTGCAGCAGTGTTTGGGTCTGATAGTATTCAATCCGTACTAGAATTTCTGAGGAATAGTGAATACTGAAGCATCTTTAAAGAAACTAAAATGTATTGATCGTACTGATTTTTCCCTTTTGCTGCTTGAAAGAAATACCCATTAATTTTTTGTATTAATTTTGTGGATAAACATGCCTATTCTTAAATTCAAAACTATCTGTGCAGCATGTGTGAAAACCTGCAACACTTTAACGGAAGGCTTTTCGCTTCACTCGACTATCACGAAGTGTCATGCACCCGACTCATGTTAAATGCCAGGCTCGCCAAATCACGCATCAGTGACTGATGCACAAAAAGAACCAAAGTGTCGCAAAATTCATTATTAAGTGTGACATATTTCGCTGCATAAAGAAGTAGCATTTGGTGCTTTATCGCTGAAATGGTTGAAGTACATATTACTTTTATTCAGTGGTTGTATTGCTTTCTCATTATGCAGAAGCTGGCGAGAGAGTGAAGAGGCTACGAAAAATCCTCAACATCGAGAACAAGCCAGAAGAACCAGTAATTGCTTGCACAGAGGTACGCTTATTGTGTGCTGCCAGTTGTTCTCCCTTCTTTCTTTTACTTTCTTTTTTGGCAATATAGTGCATTTGAAGTGATTCCGTGAACAAAGCAAGATTAAATCAGTGTTTCCCAACTTCTGGCCCCTGGAATCACTTCAGATAGCGAAAGGGATCTGTATGGATCACTTAAAGATTTGCAGTTGATCTTGCAATGTATGACTATGACTAAAATTTATATCTGGCCAGCATAGTGGCAGGTAGCAAGCCGTTGCAGGAAAGTTACTGGTGCTGTATGGTATTTAGAAATCATTAACAATGATCGTGTACGAGATCACACTCACTGACGACAGCTTGTGTATCTGTGGGCAACCAGCCGGCAACTACTAAGTCCACCTCTGAACAACTTATATTTGTTCGCACACGTGCACATGTGCTGCAGTGTCAGTAACTGCAAGTAACTGTCAAAGAAATGCCTCTGCAATGCAAACCATGCAACGATGCTGCAAGACACTTGTTTTTCTTCTGCTGTCATTTATGGCTTGTCCATTTGATGATACATTGTTCACCTTTATGCTCTGTGTGATCAAAAGTGAGCTTTTAAAGTGTCGCTTAATTTTCTGTGTACAGGTTGACATTGGTGGCGGGACGCTGATAAGAACATCCTCGATCAGCTGAGCCAGGCCTGTGACATTATCAGTGGCCGTGGAAAATTCGTCAGGGCACTTTTGCACCACGCCTTTACTGATGGTGGGCTCCACGGCAAGCCACTGTTTGTGCGCAAGAGCTGCCTACGTGGCCAGACGGTTCAGGTGGAGGCCCTCGACACCGTATGCGTGGAGACCGATAGGTGTGTACGCTATTTTAGTAGTCATTTAGTCTTAAATAATGAAATCAGAACATGCATATAAGTTGAAGAAAGGCTATTTATAGAAACTGTACTGTTAGCAACTGGATAAAGTATAGTAAGTGTTCCTAATATTTCATGTAAAAAAAACAAATAGTTCCCTTCTTTCATTATTTGCATTATGGCCACGAAGTTATGCACAAATTTTAGAGGCCCGATAAAAGAAATGATTGGTCGAGCTATGGATTGATCACAGCTGCTTAAAAGATACTGATGGGCTAGTTGGTGAGCCATCATATTGAAGCAGCACACTTGCATCTGACACATACGCATCACATAGAAAGGACATACGCAGGCGCTGGACTGCACATTCTGCATTATTGTTTAAGAACGACCCGTCTTTTGTAGTGCCACTTGAGAAGCACACATGCTCTGATGGCAGTGAGGTGTGACAAGAGCGAGGGTAAAACACAAATATAGGTGACATTTTCGGATTCCCACTCTGAATAATCAAAGTCTAAATAGCGGCAGGCCTTTTCAGAGAATGATACCAAGGGGCAACTGATAGACCTATCTTTCCATTTGTCAGTTTCTGTAGCTATGTTTGTTGTGTTTCCTGCGCAAAACTTCCGTATCTTTCAGGACGGGTTTGCAGCCCCAATCCCTGCAATGAAAGGCTAAATGACATGTATCTTTAGCTGTGCAGTGATAAATGTGTTCATTTAACCTTGTATATTCAAGCACCTGCATGTCTGCCAAGTGTATGCCTTGTTACAGGACTATAAAACACTCCGTCTGCACAATTGACGTAGGGCTTTCGATGGTTGATTACACAGGGACTTGGTCTTTTTTTTGTGCCATTCACCTTTTTGCACAGGCTCGACAACTGCACAGGTGCGGAAAACACTACATAAACGCCGGCCCTTTGACCTATCTTTTGCAGATTGTGGGAAATTTGTGTGTACATAAGGTACGACTGCGTTGCCTTGACAGTCCTTGTGACTGCGAGTGGATCCGCTCACTTTTTTGTGTTTAGTTACCTGAAACATATCAAGAGCTTCGATGGATACCTAGAGCTCCTGAGGCAGGTTACCTTGTTTGTGAAGCTGGTTTCACATTTGTGATGGCATGATTTTTGCAGTGCGTTAAGAAAGCAAGGGTGGATGATGATGATGAAGCAACATTTGCTGGGCCCGAAATAAATCGGTGGTGCACGCAGGCACCAGACGGGGTGGTTCCCTAGTTACGGGACCCATATGTTTCCAGCAGCTCCTGGCCCCTGTCCGTCAGTGCGAGCTGAATCGGTAGGGCGGGGCTGGATAACAAGGTCTCCCATCGCTCAAGGGGTTGGGGATTGGGGGTGTTGGTGGCAATTGCCCTCTTCACAAGCTTTGAATGTGCCGATTGGTAGGGAAGGACAGATTTGTTGTTCCTTGGTTCATAAGACCAACATACACACCAATGCAGTGTTTTATAAATGCCTCAGGTCATTGTTACTAACACATAAGCTACCTATCAGCGGTTTTATTAGGTTTTTAGACCTTGGTGCATATGTATCCTCCGATCAAATCTGTTGGTCTTATGAGCCAAAGAGCAACAAAGCTGTCTTTCCCTACCACTCGGCCCATTCAAAGCTTGTGAAAAGGGTGACTGTCCGCTCTTGCTTTCTTATGTCATCACAAATGTGAAACAAGCTTAACAAACCAGGTAACCTGCCTCAAGAGCTCTGGGTGTTCATCGAAGCTCTTGATATCAGTTGCAGAATGCTTACTAAAGAAGACAGAAATAGTGAGCAGATCCACGCACAGACACAAGGCATTACAAGCTGGTCATGCCTTATGTACACACAATATCCCAAATCTGCTAAAGATAGGTCGCAGGGCTTGCATTGATGTGGTGTTTTGCGCGCCTCTGTGATTGTCGAGCGTATGCAAAAAGGTGAATGGCGCAAAAAAGGAACAAGTGCCTGTGCAATCAATCACTGAAAGCCCTATGTGAATTGTTCAGAGAGAGTGGTTTATAAGATCCCTCTGTCCTGTAACAAGGTATACATTGGGCAGACGGGCAGGTCCTTGAATATGAGGCTAACTGAGCACAATTATCACTACATGGCTAAAGATTCAGATCATTTAGAGTTTCATTGCAAGGATTGTGGCTGCAAACCATATTGAAAGATACGGAAGTTGTGCGCAGAGAACATAAAAAACAAACGGGAAATTCTTGAAGCAATAGAAATTGACAAATGGAAAGATAGGTGTATCAGTTGCCCCTCGGTATCATTCTCTGAAGAAGCACGCTGTTATCTTGGACTTTGGTTTTTCATAGAGTGGAAATCCAAAAATTTCATCTTTATTTGTGTCTTTTATGCATTTTATTCTGGCTCTCGCCATACCACACTGCCGTCAGGGCATGTACGCTTCACAAGAGACACTACAGAAAATGGGTCTTTGAGCAATAAAGCAGTAGTTGCAGTTTGGCGCCTGTGTACGCCCTTTCTAAGTGTACGTGCCAGATGTAAGTGTGCTGCTTCAAGATCATAGCTGGCCAGATAGCACACATATATTCCTAGGTTGATTTCTGCACCAGCTATTTGTGATGGCACATTTTAATATATGCTCGGCGATTTTCTATGTGCTAGCTATCTTGTAGCTTTGTTTCTTTACTAAGAAAAGCCTGCACTATTTTTCAGGACTTCTTGGGTTAACTTAGCGCTTATTGTTATTATAAAGTGTCAAATATATATGTTGCATGAAAGGTTCACTCTAGCAGGAACTTGGTGAATGCAGAGAGGAAGAGCCCCACACATTCGTGTGACAGGCACGTTGAGCATGGAGCTAATTTAGTTCATTTGCCGCATGTCTGACCACCACTGCTGTGATGTGTAACCAGCAGGCTGCACCTACTTTAAGAATGCTGAATGTTTTCTCTTAAACCAATTAAAGTGTGACAGAAAGTAGTGAATTCCAGTTGCAATGTTTTCATATGCTATGTTCAAGCTTTTCATTGCCATAGTGACCATCAGATAATTTAAAGCATGATGCTATGTGTAATAACATTTAATCAACGATAAAACAAAAATATTGCAGGATTTTTCAGGC